>NC_088244.1:40120738-40420738 GCF_036934945.1 Oncorhynchus masou masou | reverse complement strand
ACTGTCAGTGGGGAGGTGAACGAAGAGGTTATCCTTGACAAACTTGACATTCAGTGTTTTGTTGTTTGTTTTGTTGTTGATTGATCTGATGCAGGAAGCAGGTCCTGTGTTGTGAACCAGGAGAGTGTCGACAGGACAGGTATGGGGCCCAGGTCACATGTTCATTAGTGCCAGTCGCTCTCACCCCGTCCTCTATCATACCCATCCTGCCCAGCATGGGCTGAGGCTGGGCGCACATTGCTCCCTGCTGGAACACAAATGCCAGTCTGTGCCCCCCTGCAGAGATAGAGGGAGACTACAGGGTGGAGGGAGGGAGGTTGAGGAGTGGGACAGTAGAGGTCCTGTGTTATTTTTGTGTGTGGTTGTCCTGTAAAGAATGGAGAAAGCGAGAGGGAGATGATATTTATTGAATTTGTTGCTAATTGTGTTATTATAATTCAGTGGAGAACTCAGGCTCAGAACTAGGAATTAGAACCCTGTTGCTACCTGAAGCTCCAGGCTTAGTTCTGATCATAGAAATAGAATCCTATTCTATTTCTATGGTTCTGATTCGATTTCTATGGTTTTGATTCTGACTCACGTTCTATCAGAGCTGACATCACAGCATTCATTACAATGTTAATAATCCTCTGGTTGTGACATCATTAAAAAGTGGCTTGAAAAACATCACAGGATACTGGAATGTCCATATGGCAAATGACAGCTCTCAAAATGTTCATCAAAATGAATACAGGAAAGCACTTTTTACACCAGTATGTGTTGACCACAGCATTTGACATTGCCAATTTTGAGTTAACACTCTAGATCCTACTATTAATTGTATTTGCACAGTATCAGATGGAATGGAAACCGAATGAATCACTAAGATGCAGCAATAATTCAATAATTAATTCAACTGACTCCTTTATAGAGTGGCTCAGAGCTACCACCTAGTGGTCACTGATAGTTTAAGGAACTTCTGAGAGAGTCTAATCATATTAATTTGTTAGGTGCTTATACTTGTCCTATTGTGTACTTGTGAATAGGACAGGTATCTTTTTGCATATTCCAACTCCCCCTGAAACACCCGCAGAGAGTGCAGTCACAGTATAAGGATATTACAGATCAACATGATTCCCTGGTAGATATGTGGTCAGTTGATAATGCCAGCTGTACTGTGAGGTGAGGTTGACTCTGGCCCAAACTATACTGTTTAAGATGGGGACTGGTGTGTGGCCTTACAATCCCTCACTTTGCAAAGCCATGTCTGTCAGTCTGGTGAGGGATGTATTTGTGTGCCACAGTTAGTTGTGTGTCTCTGTAGGCCCCATTGGTTAGACCTTGTCTTGTACAGTGACAAGAGTTAGCATGCTGGGACTTATATTATACAATTCTTGTTTTTTGGTGTTTGATTATAATATTTAGTTGATTATGATTCGTCTGTCCATTAAAGCTATGTCGAAAACTATATATCTCCAATAGCGTAATATGCATTTAACTTGTGTTACTTAACATTTTCCTTTTGAGCAACATATTTCCCCTCAAACCGAGAATGCTAAATGTTTTGTACCATGGGATTTAGTTAGTGTTTAGAACAACATATGTGAATAGATAAATTCATGTAAATGTTATCTCAATGAAGACGTATAATGCAACTGATATGAACATCAACTGAAGAGCTTGTTACAGTAATATGCTAGAATTTGCAGGTTTACTTTTTCTATGAGGTTGTCCTCTTATTTTGATGTGTCATGATTGCAAAATGATACATATAGTAATCAGTTATCGTTCCTGTTAAATAGGTTATGCATTTGTCAATGCCCGGTTCTGTTATTATCAAATGTACAGTATTTCAACCAAGGACAGCCAACTGGAATAACTTTAGTTTGCCATATTGGATATTCATAAAGGTAGGAGAAAACTCCAAACGTATTTGTATAGATTGTGCAGTGAGTGTTAACTATCGGGTGATTTTAAATGAGGAGAGAGCCCTTAGTAATGCAAAATGAAAAATGAATGCTTATAAAAGGAATCTTTTTTTTCACATATTATGTCTATGAATTGACGGTTTGGTTCTTGTGTTGAGATTCACACTGTCAGCCAATGTCTTTGAAACCCATACCAGTGGTTTTTGGCTTCACATACCATAAAGCTGTGGCTGTGATTCAATCCGATCACGGGTTATAGGCATTGCGGTTTTAAAAGGCAATGTTCCTGCGTTCACAAAGATCCCATTCACAGTAAACGCTGCATACTTCGGCTCAATGGAGAATTGCCTTTAAAACCTGCGATGCCTATCACCCTCGATTGACTTGAATCCCAGCCTAACTCAGCTTTATGTGAACACATCAGGTTACATTAAAGCACTTCAAACAAAGTCCCAGAGTGTGTGGGTTTATTTGTGTTCATTATTTCTGAAGACCTGTACTTTCAGTTTACAGGACCGTTCACGGTGTTTTCCTTAGCGTCTACATACTCTTGATCTAGGGATCTTGGTGCCATCTTGTGGTAGTGAAAATGCACTGGCAAAGTATCCACTCCACAATAAAGTAGAATATGCACATACAAAATACATTTGTTTAAACATACAGAACACATTTTGAAAATGTCTGAACATCAGGTCCTGAAGATCCATTAAGGTCCATGATGTAGAAGGAGGGGATAGTGGGTCTACATGAAGAAGTAGAGCTTGTGAGTAGATCCATAGATAATAGATAGTGTGCAAAGCTGTCATCAAGGCAAAGGGTGGCTACTTTGAAGAATCTAAAATATAATTTGATTTGGTTACTACATGATTCCATGTGTTATTTCATAGTTTGATGTCTTCACTGTTATTCTACAATGAAGAAAATAGTAAAAATAAAGATAAACCCTGGAATGAGGTGTGTCCAAACTTTTGCGGTAGCGGTAGGGTAGGCTGTTTGGAGTGTTCAGCCAGCTGGATTTAGAACCGCAGTTGCCACAGAGCAGGCTGACAAGCTGTGTCAAGCCAAAGCTTCTGGAAGGCTGGCTGGACAAGCACGGGAGAGTTGAGCATAGTTAAGTTTGTATGTGTTGCGCTCTTTCAGTTGTAAAAGCAAGCAGAGCAGAAACTGACTACTCTTTAGTTGACTGATGTAGCTGGCATGGCAACTTCTGTTTAACTTAACATTAAAAAACTAAACTAGTCTTTATTCGCAGTAAAGATAGCTAATGTTTCAACCCCTCTCGACTGCGGTGAATGAATAAGCTATGCTAGCTAGTAGCTACCATAGCCAGGTCAGTTCCAGCCTCTGTCAGACAACAGCCCATGCTTCTCCGCCCATGCATAGACTATAATCTACTCTGTTTAATTGAAACCACATGCACACCTGATCTCGCAGGTATGGATACTGAACTGGAAGCAGCGGGAATGATGACAGCGACAATTGCTACATTTTGCAATCTCATTAATCACTTAAATCACTTAATCACTTTTCTTACTTTTTGTTCTAAATGGAGAGGTCATATTGGATTGTGTAAAAATGCAGGAAATGAGCTTTAAATGTCCAAAAACACTTCCCCCAGAGCCCCTGCCAGGTTGCATCCTCCCCCCACTTCTAAAACCAAACTTGGCGCCCCTGGTATTGTGTATGTATTGTTGTGTGTTTCACTCACAGGTCTCTTGATGTCAGTCTGAGCTCTCTCCAGGGCTTTACGTAGGCGCTCCTCTTGCTGCATCTTCTGCACATGGTCCTTCTCCTGCCTTAGCCTGCATATACGAACACATGGAGAGCCGTACCAGCCGCAGTCCTATAACTAACTCCACTCTGACAACTTAATTAGAAAAACTATAGTACTGTGTGCCAACCACTGTCAATTATACAGTTACAGCATAGTGGGTCAATTACTGTAGTACACACATACAAATATACCCTGATATTTTAGCTAAACAATAATATATGCCATTTAGCAGACGCTTTCATCCAAAGTGAGTTAGTCATGCGTGCATAAATTTTACAAATGGGTGGTCCCGGGAATCTAAACTACTGTTTTGGCATTGCAAACACCATGCTTTATCATCTAAGCTACAGAGGACCACTGTCTGAATTTTCTGTTGACCCACCTAAGTTTCTTCTCCTTCTTCTTGACCCTCTTGGCCATGGCCTAGCGGCCCCTGGGAACCAGCTCCACGTTCTCCAGCGGGCCTCATCTGCAGCGTGTTCAGGCTGGCCTCACTCTTCCCATTACAGCTCCTGTATCCCTCCAACACCTTCCTGCCCAGGGCCTCCAATATCCCATCCTGCACAAAGGGTTAATGGGCGTCCGTCAGTGCAAGAGCCATGTGAGGCTGAGTGAGTTCAATTTTCACTGCCTTACACTCCCACTGTACCTCATTAGGACTCTATGATGACTTTGTCCCTGTAGTGTTCACTTTGTGTATGCATGTGTACATACTGTATGAATGCAAGCAGTTGTGTGTGCTGTCTGTCTGTGAACAGTTCACATTTCCCATCCCTGTCCTTCTCTCTCTGGATGGCATGGGTAATGATGGCAATCTGTTGGATCAGCTGCTCGGTCTCCTGCTCCCTGGATACAAACAAAGTAAGTTTCAAATTTGACAGATTTTAAGTGCTTTACATTCATGCATTCTTCACAGTATGCTCTCTCAGTGGTTCTTGGTAGATTAAGAATGGGAGAATGCAGAACTCAACAACATATTTTTCTACACAGGTCATTTGAATACAGGTAGTTCAATAATTATTGGCACTATGTCTCAGTCTGCTGCAGCCTCTTCTCCTCCTTGGTGGCCATCTTGGACAGCTTCTGAATCACCTCCTCTTCACGGCCAGGGATTACTGGGGAATACACCATGAGTAGAGGTCAGTGACCACAGGAAGGAAAGAGAGGAGAGACTTGGCGTTTAAAACAGAAACCGACAACAGGTCAAAATAAGAATGGAGATCGAGAGTGTTAATTGTTGTGTTGTATAGCAATGGGAAGATACAATGAGGAAAGGTAACATTAAAGAGATAACTGCAATTGCACTGAGGAACTAGAAGTGTTCTTCTTGCTGTGTTATTCTAATAAATGTAATCAGTTAAAGAGCTCTGTCTCTCCCTTGAGGCAAACAGACTCCTTAGCAAAGGAAGTATTTATAGGTTTGTAGGGTCTGGAGAATGAGTAATCTCAGGAAATGGAAGTGTATGCGGCTCTGGGACTTACGAGGGTGAAATGTGACGCCAGGGGACCTATTAGACACGCAGCTCGTGACCTGGGGATTGATGTCTTTTAAATAAGCTACTGCCTCAAGGTGTTTTCATATTAATTTACCTATTTACTTTCTTTGAAACGGTTAGGACTGGACAACAACAAGCATATCCTGATGTAATTATGCCCTTTTTAAAAAAGATTTTTATGAGGCTGTGGAAAGAAATAAGGGGAACATCTGGCGAAAATGTGCGTTTTTACAGAGACTCAAACAAACCGGGTTTTGTCCGAGCTTGGGTAATAGTTCAGACAAGCTTAGCTCAGGGAAACTTTGGGCAAATATAAATGGAGCCTTCAAGCAAAAAGGAGACGCACACGAAGCTGAACCAAGCCATGTGCTGTGTTACCAATAACAACAATCGCACCTTTCTGTTTTTCCAATTACCTCATCCCCAAACTGCTTTGCGTATAAAACAGCTTTTGTTGTTTTTATTAACTCTAAAGCTAAGAAGCCTTGTGGTTTGAAGGGTTAGAAAATATATATTCTGAGGCCTCCTGAGTGGCGCAGCGGTCTAAGACACTACAGACCCGGTGTCACTACAGACCCGGGTTTGATTCCAAGCTGTGATTGAGCCGGCCGCGACCGGGAGACCCATGAGACGGCGCACAATTGACCCAGGGTTGTCCGGGTTAGGGGAAGGTTTGGCTGGCCGGGATGTTCTTGTCCCATCGTGCTCTAGCAACTCCTTGTGGTGGGCTGGGTGCATGCACACTGACCTCAACACATTTGTGCGGCTGGCTTCCAGGTTAAGAGAGCAGTGTGTCAAGAAGCAGTGCGGCTTGGCAGGGTTGTGTTTCGGAGGACGCATGGCTTTTGACCTTCCCCTCTCCTGAGTCAGTATGGGAGTTGCAGCGATGGGACAAGTCTGTAACTACCAATTGGATATAATGAAAAAGGGATTAAGAAAATATAAATTCCAATAGTGAAAACAATAATGCTGTGTTAACGTCTGTTAGTGCAACGCAAATAGTCTGGGTAGCCATTTAATTAGCTGTTCAGGAGTGGTATAGAGGTCCTGGATGGCAGGAAGCTTGGCCCCGGTGATGTACTGGGCCGTACACACTACCCTCTGTACTGCCTTGCTGTCGGAGTCCGAGCAGTTGACATACCAGGCAGTGATGCAACCCATCAGGATGCTCTGGATGATGCAGCTATAAAACCTTTTGAGGATCTGAGGACCCATGCCAAATCTTTTCAGTCTCCTGAGGGGGAATAGGTTTTGTCATGCCCTATTCACGATTGTCTTGGTGTGTTTGGTTCATGTTAGTTTGTTGGTGATGTGGACGCCAAGGAACTTGACTCTCTCAACCTACTCCACTACAATCCGTTGATGAGAATGGGGGCGTGCTCGGTCCTCCTTTTCCTGTCGTCCACAATCATCTCCTTTGTCTTGATCATATTGATGGAGAGGTTGTTGTCCTTGCACCACATGGTCAGGTCTCTGACCTCCTCCCTACAGGCTGCCTCATTGTTGTTGGTGATCAGGCCTACCACTGTTGTGTCATCTGCAAGCTTAATGATGGTGTTGGAGTCATGCCTGGCCGTGCAGTTATGAGTGTAAAGGGAGTACAGGAGGGGACTGAGCACGCACCCCTGAGGGGCCCCCGTGTTATGGATCAGCGTGGCGGATGTGTTGTTACCTACTCTTTTCACCTGGGTGCAGCCGTCAGGAAGTCAAGGATCCAGTTGCAGAGGGAGGTGTTTAGTCCCAGGGTCCTTAGCTTAGTGATGAGCTTTGAGGGCAGTATGGTGTTGAACGCTGAGCTGTGGTCAATGAATAGCATTCTCACATAGGTGTTCCTTTTGTCCAGGTGTGAAAGGGCAGTGTGGAGTGAAATAGAGATTGCATCATCTGTGGATCTGTTTTTGCGGTATGCAAATTGGAGTTGGTCTAGGGTTTCTGGGATAATGGTGTTGATGTGAGCCATGACCAGCCTTTAAAAGCATTTCATGGCTACAGACGTGAGTGCTACGGCTCGGTAGTCATTTAGGCAGGTTACCTTAGTGTTCTTGGGCACAGGGCTATGGTGGTCTGTTTGAAACATGTTGGTATTACAGACTCAGACAGGGAGAGTTTGAAAATGTCAGTGAAGACACTTCCCAGTTGGTCAGCGCATGCTCGGAGTACACGTCCTGGTAATCCATCTGTCCCTGCGGTCTTGTGAATGTTAACGGCTGCGGAGAGCGTGATCACACAGTCGTCCGGGACAGCTGATGCTGTCATGCATGTTTCAGTGTAACTTGCCTCGAAGCGAGCATAGAAGTTATTTAGCTCATCTGGTAGGCTCGTGTCACTGGGCAGCTCTTGGCTCTTGTAGTGTGTAATAGCTTGCAGGCCCTGCCACATCTGACGAGCATTGGAGCCGGTGTAGTACGATTCGATCTTAGTCCTGTATTGACACTGTCAGGAACCAGTTACGAACCTGGGTCTCCGGAGTGAGAAACAGTCACTTAACCAACTGAGCCACGAATAGTCAGCAGAACCCAGAAGATGAGGCAGACACAGCAGTACTTAAGACGGTGTATTTAATAAAGTAAAAAGGAGAAGTCCTTCAATACAAAAATGGTAAATCCAAAAGGTGGTAGCATCTGCTTCATCTAACCACTTTTTTATATACCGAGTCACTGGTGCTTCCTGCTTTAATTTTTGCTTATAAGCAGGAATCAGGAGGATATAATTATGGTCAGATTTGCCAAATGGAGGATGAGGGTGAGCTTTAAAGGGGCGTCACTGTGTGTGGAGTAAAGGTGGTCAGGAATTTGTTTTCCCTCTGGTTGCATTAGGTAAAACTTTTCCCGGCATTAAAGTCCCCAGCCACTAGGAGCGCTGCTATGGATGAGCGTTTTCCTGTTTGCTTTTGGCAGTCGTGACCAAAGGTTTTGAGAATGACACAAATATACTTTTTCACAAAGTCTGCTGCCTCAGTTTGTATGATGGCAATTTGCATATTCCTCCAGAATGTTATGAAGAGTGATCAGTTGAACTGCAATTAATTGCAAAGTCCCTCTTTGCCATGCAAATAAACTGAATCCCCCAAAACATTCCCACTGCATTTCAGCCCTGCCACAAAAGGACCAGCTGACATCATGTCAGTGATTCTCTCGTTAACAAAGGTGTGAGTGTTGACAAGGACAAGGCTGGAGATCACTCTGTCATGCTGATTGAGTTCAAATAACAGACTGGAAGCTTCAAAAGGAGGGTGGTGCTTGGAATCATTGTTCTTTCTCTGTCAATCATGGTTACATGCAAGGAAACATGTGCCGTCATCATTGCTTTGCACAAAAAGGGCTTCACAGGCAAGGATATTGCTGCCAGTAAGATTGCACCTAAATCAACCATTTATCGGATCATCAAGAACTTCAAGGAGGTGGTGAAGAAGGCTTCAGGGCGCCCAAGAAAGTCCAGCAAGCGCCAGAACCGTCTCCTAAAGTTGATTCAGCTGCAGGATCGGGGCACCAACAGTACAGAGCTTGCTCAGGAATGGCAGCAGGCAGGTGTGAGTGCATCTGCACGCACAGTGAGGCAAAGACTTTTGGAGGATGGCCTGGTGTCAAGAAGGGAAGCAAAGAAGCCACTTCTCTCCAGGAAAAACATTAGGAACAGACTGATATTCTGCAAAAGGTACAGGGATTGGACCGCTGAGGACTGGGGTAAAGTCAATCCCCTTCCGATTGTTTGGGGCATCCGGAAAAAGCTTGTCCGGAGAAAACAAGGTGAGCGCTACCATCAGTCCTGTCATGCCAACAGTAAAGCATCCTGAGACCATTCATGTGTGGGGTTGCTTCTCAGTCAAGGGAGTGGGCTCACTCACAATTTTGCCTAAAAACACAGCCATGAATAAAGAATGGTACCAACACATCCTCCGAGAGCAACTTCTCCCAACCACCCAGGAACAGTTTGGTGACGAACAATGCATTTTCCAGCATGATGGAGCCCCTTGCCATAAGGCAAAAGTTATAACTAAGTGGCCCAGGGAACAAAACATCAATATTTTGGGTCCATGGCCAGGAAACTCCCCAGACCTTAATACCATTGAGAACTTGTGGTCAATCCTCAAGAGGCGGGTGGTTTTGCAAGGAGGAATGGGAAAAAATGTCAGTCTCTCGATGTGCAAAACTGATAGAGACATACCCCAAGCGACTTACAGCTGTAATCGCAGCAAAAGGTGGCGCTACAAAGTATTAACTTAAGGGGGCTGAATAATTTTGCACCCAATTTTTCAATTTTTGATTTGTTAAAAAAGTTTGAAATATCCAATAAATGTCGTTCCACTTCATGATTGTGTCCCACTTGTTGTTGATTCATCACAAAAAAATACAGTTTTATATCTTTATGTTTGAAGCCTGAAATGTGGCAAAAGTTCGCAAAGTTCAAGGGGGCCGAATACTTTCGCAAGGCACTGTATATATAAGATTTCCCGTCACTGGAACTAAGGGGCCAAGCTAGAAGTATAAAAAACAGCCCCAGACCGTTATTCCTCCTCCACCAAACTTTACAATTCTCACTATGCATTCGGGCAGGTTGCGTTCTCCTGGCATCCGCCAAACCCAGATTTGTCCGTCGGACTGCCAGATGATAAAGCGTGACTCATCACTTCAGGGAAAGCGTTTCCACAGCTACAGAATCCAATGGTGGCGAGCTTTACACCACTCCAGCCAACACTTGGCATTGAGAATGGGGTTTTTAGGCTTGTGTGAGTGCGGCTGCTCGGCCATTGAAACTCATTTCATGACACTCCCGACGAACAGTTATTGTGCTGACGTTGCTTCCAGAGGCAGTTTGGAACTCTGTAGTGGGTATTGCAACCCGAGGACAGACGATCTTTACACGCTATGTGCTTTAGCACTCGGCGGTCTCGTTCTGGGAGCTTGTGTGGCCTACCACCACACTTACAGTTAACCGGGGCAACTCTCAGAAATCTGACAAACTGACTTGTTGGAAAGATGGCATCCTATGACGGTGCCAAGTTGAAGGTCACTGAGCTATTCAGTAAGGCCATTCTACTGACAATGTTTGTCTATGGGGATTGCATGTCTGTGTGCTTGATTTTATACAACTGTCAGCAATGGGTGTGGCTAAAATAGCCAAATCCACTAATGTACACATACTCTTGTCTTGGAAAACATCATTAAGTAATTGTCAGAGTCTATCTACAAGATAGTGAAGGAGTCAGGCGCAGGACACAGATAAGAGTAACAATCACTGATTTACTCAATCCCAAAGCGTAACAAAATCCCGTTCCAAACAAGGACAAAACAGGACTCAAAATACAACACACCGGAATACACGAAAGACAATCACACACAAAACAGAAAGGGAAACCAGAGGGTTAAATAAGGAACATAATTATGAGATGGGAACAAGGTGTGTAAACAGACAAAACAAAAGGAAAAATAAAACATGGATCGGTGGCGGCTAGAAAGCCGGTGACATCGACCGCCGAACGCCGCCCGAACAAGGAGAGGGAACAACTTCGGTGGAAGTCGTGACAGTACCCCCACCTTGACGCGCGGCTCCAGCAGCGCGCCGACACTGGCCTCGGAGACGACCCGGGGGACAAGACGCAGGGCGATCCGGATGGAGTCTGTGAAATTCCTGGAGTAACGATGGTTCCAGAATGTCCCCCACCGGTACCCAGCATCTCTCCTCCGGGCCGTACCCCTCCCACTCCATGAGGTACTAAAGGCCTCTCGCCCAACACCTTGAGTCCATGATGGCTCGCACTGTATACGCCAGGACCTCCTCGATGTCCAGAGGGGGCGAAGGAACCTCCCGCACCTCAGACTGCTGGAGCGGACCAGCCACCACTGGCCTGAGGAGAGAATCATGGAACGAGGGGTTAATACGGTAATCAGGGGGAGCTGTAACCTATAGCTAACCTTGTTCAGTCTCCTCAGGACTTTGAATGGCCCCACAAACCGCGGACCCAGCTTCCGGCAGGGCAGGTGAAGGGGCAGGTTTTGGGTCGAGAGCCAGACCCGATCCCCCGGTGCATACAACGGGGCCCCACTGCGGTGGCGGTCGGCACTCATCTTCTGCCGCCTGATCGCCCTTTGCAGACGCACATGGGCAGCGTCCCATGTCTCCCCCGAGTGCCGAAACCATTCATGCACCACAGGAGCCTCGATCTGGCTCAGATGCCATGGTGCCAGGACCGGCTGGTAACCTAGCACACACTGAAAAGGTGACAGGTTAGTGGAGGAGTGGCGGAGGGAGTTTTGAGCCATCTCTGCCCAGGGGAGAAACACTGCCCACTCCCCCGGCCGGTCCTGGCAATAGGAACGCAGAAACCTACCCACCTCCTGGTTGACTCTTTCCACCTGCCCGTTGCTCTCGGGATGGAAACCTGAGATAAGGCTGACCGAGAACCCCAGGCGCTCCATAAACGCCCTCCAGACTTTAGACGTGAATTGGGGACCCTGATCAGAAACTATATCCTCAGGCACCCCGTAGTTCCGGAATATGTGGGTGAACAGGGCCTCCACAGTCTGTAGAGCCGTAGAGAGACCGGGCAAAGGAAGGAGATGGCAGGATTTAGAAAACCGATCCACAACGACTAGGATGATGGTGTTACCCAGGGAGGGTGGAAGATCCGTCAGGAAATCCACCGAGAGGTGTGACCATGGTCATTGTGGAACGGGAAGGGGTTGTAATTTCCCTCTGGGCAGGTGTCTAGGTGCCTTTCACTGAGCGCACACCGAACAGGAGGACACATAAACCCTCACGTCCTTGGCTATGGTGGGCCACCAGTACTTCCCAGCAAGACAGCGCACTGTCCGACCGATGCCAGGATGACCAGAGGAGGGTGAAGTGTGGGCCCAACAGATCAAACGATCGCGGACATCGAACGAAACATACTTACGCCCAACCGGACACTGGGTAGGAGTGGTCTCTGAACGTGACATCCGTTCGATGTCCGCGCCCACCTCCCACACCACTGGTGCCACCAGGCAAGAAGCTGGAATAATGGGAGCGGGATCTGCGGACCACTCCTCTGTGTCATACATCCGGGACAGTGCGTCTGCCTTAACATTCTGGCAACCTGGTCTGTAGAAGAGGGTGAAAGAAGAGCGGGTGAAAAACATGGCCCACCTTGCCTGGTGAGGGGTCAGTCTCCTCGCTGCTCGAATGTACTCCAGATTGCGGTGGTCAGTCCAAATGAGAAAAGGGTGTCTGGCCCCCTCAAGCCAATGTCTCCACGCTTTCAGTGCCTTGACAACAGCCAACAACTCCCAGTTCCCCACATCATAGTTTTGCTCCGCCGGGCTGAGCTTCTTCGAAAAGAATGCACAGGAGCGGAGTTTTAGTGGCGTACCCGAGCGCTGAGACAGCACAGCTCCTATCCCAGCCTCGGATGCGTCCACCTCAACTATGTACGCTAAGGAGGGATCAGGATGAGCCAGCACGGGAGCCGAGGTAAACAGAGCCTTCAGGTGACCAAAAGCCCTGTCCGCCCCAGCTGACCACTGCAGTCGCACCAGTCCCCCCTTCAGCAGTGAGGTAATGGGAGCCGCTACCTGACCAAAACTCCGGATAAACCTCCGGTAGTAGTTGGCTAACCCTAAAAACCGCTGCACCTCCTTTACCGTGGTTGGAGTCGGCCAATTACGCACGGCTGAAATGCGGTCATTCTCCATCTCTACCCCTGACGTGGAAAAGCCGTACCCTAGGAAGGAGACGTACTGTTGGAAGTACAGACATTTCTCAGCCTTGATGTACAGGTCATGTTTCAACAGTCGATCAAGCACCCTGCGTACCAGGGACACATGCTCGGCGCGTGTAGCAGAGTATATTATAATGTCATCTATATACACCACTACACCCTGCCCGTGCAGGTCCCTGAAAATCTCATCTACAAAGGATTTGAAGACTGATGGAGCATTCATTAACCCGTACGGCATGACGAGGTACTCATAATGCCCAGAAGTGGTGCTAAATGCTGTCTTCCACTCATCTCCCGCCCGGATACGCACCAGGTTGTAAGCGCTTCTGAGGTCCAATTTTGTGAAGAAGCACGCCACGAGTAATGACTTGGTCATACTGGCTATGAGCGGTAGCGGGTAACTGTATTTTACCGTGATCTTATTTAAACTTCGATAATCAATACACGAGCGCAAACCTCCATCCTTCTTCTTCACAAAAAAGAAACTCGAGGGGACAGGTGAAATGGAAGGCCGAATATATCCCTGTCCCAGAGATTCGGTGACATATGTCTCCATAGCCGCCGTCTCCTCCTGTAACAGAGGATACACATGACTCCTGGGAAATGCAGCTTCTACCAAGAGATCTATCGCACAATCCCCCTGTCGATGGGGTGGTAATTGAGACGCCTTCTTTTTATAGAAGGCGAGTGCCAAATCGGCATATTCGGGGGGAATGTGCATGGTGGAGACCTGGTTTGGACTTTCCACCGTAGTGGCACCTAAGGAAATACCTACATACCTCCCTGAGCACTGATGGGACCATCCCTTGAGAGCCCATTGTTGAAACGAAATAGTGGGATCATGCGAAGCCAACCAGGGAATCCCCAACACAATAGGGAACGCAGGAGAGTCGATTAGGAAGAGACTAATTCGCTCCCTATGACTCTCCTGCGTTATCATAGTGAGCGGAGATGTGACCTCCCTAATTAGCCCCCACCCCAAAGGACGGCTGTCTAAGGCATGTATAGGGAAGGGAACATCAACAGACACAATAGGGATCCCTAATCTCATAGCAAAGGAACGGTCGATAAAGTTCCCAGCTGCGCATGAATCTACTAATCCCTTATGCTGGGAACGCGGGGAAAACTCGGGAAATTCTATCGACAACCACATGTGTGCAACAGGGAGCTCTGGATGAGTGGTGTGCCTACTCACCTGGGATGACCCACCCGCCTGCTACCTCTACCTCCTTGGGAACCCCCCCAGCACCGACCAGCAGTGTGCCCTCTGAGGCCACAGTTGGTGCAGGGAATGGTCCCCCCTCCGGTCCCCCTCGTTACAGCGCCTCCCAACTTTATAGGAGTTGGATCAGGAGCACTTGGGGAATGGAACATATGGACCCCGATCAGGACATCCGCAGGAGGCCAACAGGTTATCCAACCGAATCGATAGGTCCACCAGCTGGTCCAGTGTAAGGGTGGTGTCCCTGCAGGCTATCTCCCGACGAACGTGCTCTCATAAGCTACACCTGTAGTGATCGATCATTCCATCCTGCGCTGGCCGCCAGAGTTCTAAAGTCCAGCGCAAAATCGTGAGCGGTCCTCATTCCCTGATGTAGATGAAAAAGGTGATCCCCCGCCCCGGGGGATGATCGAATACCACATGGAAACGGTGCACGAACTACTCATAATCATCCAATGTCTGACCTTCCCTGCCCCAGATGGCGTTGGCCCATTCCAGGGCTGTACCGGTCAGACAGGAGATGAGGGCGCTCACTCTCTCACGTCCCGAAGGGGCTGGCTGGACAGATGCCAGGTAGAGCTCCAGCTGGAGTAGGACCCCTGACACCCGGCAGCTGTCCCATCATACGCCCTCGGGAGCGAGAGCTGAATCCCACCGGATCCTGATGACAGACAGGTGGACATCACGCTCCTACATTTGAAGCGGAGGGCTGGCTGCACCTGCTGACTCCATGTAAAAGGTGCGTGATTCTGTCAGAGTCTATCTAAAAGATACCAAAGGAGTCAGGCGCAGGACACAGATAAGAGTAACAATCACTGATTTACTCGATCCAAAACGTAACAAAATCCCATTCCAAACAAGGACAAACAGGACTCAAAATACAACACAACGGAATACACGAAAGACAATCACGCACAAAACAGAAAGGGAAACCAGAGGGTTAAATAAGGAACATAATTATGAGATGGGAACCAGGTGTGTAAACAGACAAATCAAAAGGAAATATGAAACATGGATCGGTGGCAGCTAGAAAGCCGGTGACGTCGACCGCCGAATGCCACCCAAAAAAAGAGAGGGAACAACTTTGGTGGAAGTAGTGACAGTAATCCTGGTCTTGGAAAACAGCAGTGGCTAAGTATTGTAATCCTGGTCTTGGAAAACAACAGAGCAAACATAATTTCATTATTCGTCAATTGTCATATTCAATAACTTGTAAAGTTATTAATTTATCCTCAATGTCTCTGGGACGAATCCAAGGGAAATTTTCACTTTGTCAAGCATTAATGTCAATGGGACAATCAGTGAAAATGTGAAATTAGGATTCACCTCTCTGAGGCTACAGTAAAAAAGCCCCAGAGAAGCATCATTTGCATCATTTAGCAGGCACTCTTATCCAGAGTGACTTAAAAGGGCAATTATGGTTAAGTGCCTTTCTCAAGGGCACATCAGCAGAAATTGTACTTAGTTGGCTCAGGGGTTTGATCCAGTGACCATTCGGTTACTGCCCTAACACTCTTAACCACTAGGCTACCTGCCGCTCATAGTGGTCATGGAAGGCCTGATTACCAATCACCCTGGATGGAATCACCCTCCAGAAAACAAGATGCTATGCAGAAGATGATACGTTAGTATTCATTCCCACTATGCCCGTAGAATAGGAAATTATATTGAATTATATTATGCTTACTGGATTAAGTTAAACAAGTATTCAAACCGGCCTTCCTGATTTAACTTTGTGTTTTGTAAATGAATTCAGTTTGCCCAAGAAAGGTCACTGCTAGTCCCAACTGTTGATTTTCTCTAGCAGTCCAACATGGCAATTAGCTTGTTTACCCATGGTTCTGTTCTCTCCTGTTTCTGGAGCTGTGTGTTGCTCCTTCATCCTTGAAATCAAAATCACAAACATTGCCCCCGATCATGTTATTTTCCTGAATTATGAACTGAGGGGAAACAACTGTTTTTATTTGTTAAGATTTGTTGACCACAACATTGGGCTCATGCCCTTGAGAAGGTGATGCTTTTTATTGGTTATACCAATGAAAGGAGAGAAAGAGCAAACAATCCTCCAAAGTGGGGGGCTTTGGGGTTGGAGCCACAGTTCAGTCATGACCTCCAGAGGATATAGGTCAGATCTCTCTCTCTCTCACACACTCTCTGTATCTGTGTCTCTCTCCCTTTCTCTATCTCTCTCTCTCTTTCTTGCTCTCTCTCTTTTGTGTGTGTGTGTGTGTGTGTGTGTGTGTGTGTGTGTGTGTGTGTGTGTGTGTGTGTGTGTGTGTGTGTGTGTGTGTGTGCGTGCGTGCGTGCGTGCGTGCGTGCTTGCGTGCGTGCGTGCGTGTGTGTCCGTGTGTGTGTGTCTAAGTATACAACTCTGATATCATACACAATTGTCCTCTAAGTGCTCTAAAATAATCACCTAGTATTGGTAATAATCAAATGCCTTTTAGACTGTACAAACAACATTTACATTTATATTCATGAAGTAAATGCATTAATCCGTTAAATTACAGTAACACAAATCCAATGGTGCAAAAGTGAACACAGGTTTGTGTTTTTATATACACACTATATATCCCTGCCAACATGTGTGGAAGTAGGCAAAAGGCGAGGGCCTTAATCCATTAAAGAGGATGAGACAGCGCAATGCAACAAAAGCCCTCTAAGCTGTCTAATAAGTGCATTAGATATAGGGGGCAGAAGGGAAAGCCAGGAGGGGCTGTGTTGTGTTTTTTTTTTATTCTCAGGGGCTCTCAACTAGAGGTTTTAGTACTGTATTTGACACTATTCGTTGGGAGTGAGACCTCTTGACAGCAATCCAGCAAAGATCCTTTTCTGTGTAGGCGGAAGTATCTGTCTGCCGGTGAAGTCAAGTGTCCCGCTTCCCCTATTGCCCCCTAGTTCCCAGAATAATTCCTCCTGTCTTAAAACCTCTTTGGGATCGTTCGGGACGCTAGCGTCCCACCTCACCAACAACCAGTAAAAATGCAGAGCGCCAATTTCAAAACAACAGAAATCTCATAATTAAAATTCCTCAACCATACAAGTATTTTACACCATTTTAAAGATACACTTCTCGTTAATCCAACCACAGTGTCCAATTTCAAAAAGGCTTTTCGGGGGAAAGCAGAATATATCATTATGTTAGGTCAGTAACTAGTCACAGAAAGCATTCAGCCATTTTTCAACCAAAGAGAGGTGTCACAAAAAGCAGAAATATAGATCAAATTAATCACTAACCTTTGACGATCTTCATCAGATGACACTCCCAGGACTCAATGTTACACAATACATGTATGTTTTGTTCGATCAAGTTCATATTTATATCCAAAAATCTCAGTTTACATTGGCGCCATGTTCAGAAATGCCTCCAAAACATCCGGAGTAATTGCAGAGAACCACATCAAATAACATAAATACTCATCATAAACTTTGATGAAAGATACATGTTTTAAATAGAATTAAAGATAAACTTGTTCTTAATGCAACCGCAGTGTCAGATTTCAAAAAAGCTTTACGGCAAAAGCACAATAATCTGAGAACAGCATTCAGCCACAAAAGCAAGCCATACAGTTACCCGCCAAATTGTGGAGTCAACAAAAGTCATAAATAGCATTATAAATCTTCACTTACCTTTGCTGATCTTTGTCGGAATGCACTCCCAGTACTCCCACCTCCACAATAAATGTTTGTTTTGTTCGACTATGTCCATATTTATGTCCAAATACCATTTTGTTTGTGCGTTTAGTTCACTATTCTAAAGGCACAATGCGCGAGCACAAAATTATATTCATTACAGAGGAAAAAGAAGGAACAGCGCGCCCACGTGACCGCAAAGTAAACAACTGATTGGCCTCAGCCTAGTCCACTTGTTGAAACCGCTCTTGTTCGACACCCTTCCACAATAGGACTCTCAAACAACTTTCTAAAGACTGTTGACATCTGCTGGAAGCCTTGGGAAGTGCAATCTGGCCCCATAGACATTGGATAGGCAATGTCTATGAAACGACAAACCTCAGATTTCCCACTTCCTGGTTGGATTTGTCTCAGGTTTTTGCCTGTCATATGACTTCTGTTATACTCACAGAGATCAGTCAAACAGTTTTAGAAACTTCAGAGTGTTTTCTATCCAACACTACTAATAATATGCATATATTAGCATCTGGGACAGAGTAGTTTACTCTGGACACCTTATTCATCCAAGCTACTCAATACTGCCCCCCTGTCACCAAGAAGTTAACTCAGAAACTTGGAGAAAAACCTCAACACCCCAGCCTGGCTTGGCCACTACAGGTTTAAGTTCCTGTTGGGACTGGAGTGATGGGGGACCAGGCTTGTCTATTACCACACCAACCCCCTTTAAGGGCTGGTGTTGCGCTGGACAATGCATTTATGGACAGTAAACATGTCCCCAGTATCCAGCACTAAGCTTTATTGTCCTGTCTGCCTTTATTCTATACACAATATCCCATTATTCTATTTACATCCAACCAAAATGGTAGATCTTTCTTTACATGTAGGGTGTACATATAGAATAGATTATAGTAATCCTGTCTAGAGAGAAGATTACCATTTCAAATGTACTATGTCCATCATGCAATTGCTATGTTATCGCATGTTATTATTTCTTATGTAATCAATAAGCTAATGTGCAGGGATCTGTGAGTAGGCTATTGAAACAACATGTCCCTTAACCAGTCCAAAACAATTTATTTAGTGGGAGAAAGAACGAACACTGTGAGACTTTTACTCCCATGTTATTTGGTAATCACCCATGTGTAATCTGGTGCTCCCTGAAGATACCATTAGCTGGTTAACTAATCAGGAGAGATCTAATCTGTATGGGAAATATAGACCGGCCACTGTGGAGTATAACCTGCCTTATACTCTTTCATTACACTTTTGTACTGTGCCATAGATGTGGCACTGACCTCAAGGAGCAGTCAGGAGGCACTTTAAATCTAGTTGTTTCAACTGAATATGAATTTACTCAACTTAGTTTATGCAACTTTTCACCCAAATTTAGCTCCACCATGAGAAAATGTATGCAAAAATTCTATTTGGGCATCTTACCAAAAAACAGGCTGAGGAACTGGTTACCTAATAATAATCATTTGAAACAGCTACATTTGTGGTTGTATTTTTTATTTATTTATTGCAGTGTACAAATTGCCCATGACCAGATCTGCTAGATTACATTTATTTTATGGAGCACAATCAATTTTAGATACAAACACATATGTTCTTATAATTAAATCTCTATTGCGTTTTAGCTGCAGGATGATAAAAGGGCATTAATTTAATTGCAGTAGCTACGTTTCCATCCAATTGGCAACAGATTCTAGAATCCGCATAAAGAAAATGAGCATTTTCCCACCAGTGGTGTGTTTCTTGTTGCAGATAAATAACCAGTTGCACCCTTTACAACCACTGTGATTATTATTTGACCAGGCTTGTCATCAATGAACGTTTGAACATCTTGAAGAACAATCTGGCCTTAATGGCCATGTACTCATAAATATAATATAATATATCATAAAATCTCCACCCAGCACAGCCAGAAGAGGACTGGCCACCCCTCAGAGCCTGGTTCCTATCTAGGTTTCTACCTAGGTTCCTGACATTCTAGGGAGTTTTTCCTAGCCACCATGCTTCTACATCTGCACTACTTGCTGTTTGGGGTTTTAAACTGGGTTTCTGTATAAGCACTTTGTGACATCTGCTGATGTAAAAAGGGCTTTATACATAAATGTGATTGATTGATAGAGTACGTGATGACCTAGTGTACACAACATTTACTTAATTGAAGTGTTTACGTACCTAATAAAAATCTAAAGTTCAATATATTTCCATGCATTTTCAACTCAACCAATAGTTTTGTCACAAAAACGGTTGCATTAAATAGCAAATGTTCCTACTCTGGTCTTGGCACGTGCGCTATAGCCAACGGCTCGCAGATACAGTACCCGTAGGCTGTGTAGGTAGGCTAGTCTACGTGATTAAATTATTATGGATAAGAGCGAGAATATTTTTATTTGTCAAACGGCAGTCAACCATCGATCATCATGTCATCAGAATAATGTATTGGAAAGGAGCATCAAGATCACCGTGCACTTTCATCACCTTGTGAAGTTCATCATTATTGATTTAATATGTAGCCTAATAAACTGCATAGTTTCACGAGTCGTAGTGGGAGGAACACACACCATATCATCGCGTGATTCCAAGTTTACTTTGATACAATGGTTATTAAATCAATATTTGAGAGAAATGGCAGTGGAAACGCCTTTTAGCGCAAATATGTATTTAAAAACCATTGTATCGAAGTTAACTACAACTTGAATTAATTTTACCCACACAAAAAGGTCCCACCTGTCGAACAAACTAATCTGTCGGCATTTATATTATTGTACCGACACTTCCTGTTTCCATCATAGCTGTCGTGTTTTTATATATATATGTACTGTATGACTCTACTAGTATAAAAACTGTTGATGTGAACGTGGTTAGAGTCTGTCTGTAGAGAGTTTATTGACGACAAATTTGGAGCCCAGCCTCCAAGCGTTGTCAACCAATACTAAGAGCAGAGCAGACGAGCCTTCATAAACCAACTGCCAACCCCTTATTTTACTTATAAGCTACACAGCACCAATCATGTAACGGTGTACTACTACCACAGTAGATCGTAGCTCCAGCTCTACCGCTCGTCATTGCGATGAGAGGCTCCTCTCAAGGGGTTATCCACAACCCTATTGACTATTGACGTCATCTCGCCACCGGAGAAGTGATCTCTTACTAAAACTTGGTGAAAGGACAAAATTTCTCTCGATACATAAAGGTAAGTGTGTAATCGATGCCGTAAATAGTGTTTAACATGGGAAGTAATGGTAGAAAACGCATTGGTGCGTGCGTCTTCCGGTGCGCTCCCTCGGCTATCGCTGCACTGGACATTACAACATGTTTACGTCGAGAGGACGCATGGTGCTCCATGCTTTCTGCCTATGGGGCGCACACAGTAGAGGAAAACTGCTACGTCGAATGAACAGGCTTATGCTGAGTATGTGGACATAAGGAGCACTGTATAGTGTAAGGACATATTTTTCACCGTAGATATGCGCATCAAAATGGCACTACTTTGGATAGGCTATATTTTAGATGCATAGGTTATTGCATTCAACTAGAAAAATGTTTCTCACAGAAAAGGAATGAGGGAGACTGTCACATGGTATCAATGTGGTTAGGCCTACAATGTACATCTCTTTAACACTGCCTACACCATAGTTGTCTAGTTGTTACCATTTTATCTGCTATGTATTTTTAAATAATGTTTTGGTTTATTCAAATAGGCTACTAGGATGACAGAAGTTAATTGCACCCAGCCCGTTCCATTCAAAGTATTGGTTGTAGCCAAGTCAACGCTGTCAACGCTTTTATGATTTGCAGGTTATTATCGGTCAAATCACTGAAGGCTCTAGGTCTACGGAAGGGGGCGCCAAACTAGTTTCAAGCACCCACATTTAGTACAGTGTAATACAGTTAAGTTTTAATAATGATTAAAGCCAATGGCAGATAATCATTGCCAACAAAATCTCTTCGATTTTACAGACAAGTTTTTCTTACGTTTGCCCAAGGAAAATACCAAGCTGATATTTCTTGGAAGACAAAATACACCATGTAAATCCTCACTTATCACATATAAAAAATATTATTGAAATGAATAGTGGAAAAATAAGTTGCCCATTACTTGATGATAAAATGCACTGAAATGTGTGGTTAAGCAAGCCTATTATTTGAAGCTGACAAGTTAAGTTGACAGCAGCTGTTGCCTGCCCTGTAGTAACCTACGGGAATTAGACTAGGCCTACTATTACACTAGGCTAGTATTGCAATGTAACTGGTAACTGCCAAAAATAATGGAAACACTTGAGTAAATGAGGGATACAAATTATATTGAAAGCAGGTGCTTCCACTCAAGTGTGATTCCTGACTTAATTATGCAATTAACATCCCATCATGCTTGGGTTCATCTATGAAAATGCTGGGAAGGCTATTATTTGGGCCGTTATTTTGGCTACCATGGCTATTCCCCCATCCACAGAGCACGAGTGGTCACTGAATGGTTTGTTGAGCATTGAAACTATGTAAACCATATACCATGGCTGTCTCAGTCACAAGATCTCAACCCAATTAAACACTTATTGGATATTCTGGAGCGGCACCAAGACAGAGTTTTCCACCGCCATGTCAAGGTGCATTGAAGCTGTTCTGGCTCATGGTGGCCCAATGCTAAGACACTTTATGTTTGTGTTTCCATTATTTTGTCAGTTACCTATATATCTAGAAGAAAAGCATGGTCAATTGTTGTGGTCATCTTTTTTCGACCTTGGTTTTTACGACCACGTGAAAGTGAAGTGGAAACATACTCTTTAAATGGGAACGGCTATAAGGACACTCCTGACGTGCAAAACAACTCATTAAAAAAAATCAACAACAACAACAAAAAGTTCAGTGGCATTGCTCCATGCCCAAGCCGAGGTTTAATAAGAACTCATCAACCCCCGGCAGGCCAGCTAATATTTACTGTCTAAACCAGTTGCTCACAGCTCCTCAAGTACTTCCATCAACACACATGCTTGTTTTAGCCCTGGACAAACTCACCAGATTCAGATCATTGAGGGCTTGATGATTAGCTGACAAGTTGAATCAGGTGTGCTTGTCTGGGGTTACAACAAAAATGTGTGCTTGTTAGGGGTACTGGAGGACTGGAGTTGGGAAACGCTGTTCTAAACCCCCAGGCAGGCTCATGCTCTGGTGCAAGAGGGAGTGTTATAGAAGTGCTATATAACTATCCTAATGACTCTTGAGTTATTGTTGTTTAGCGGAGGATAACATGATCTCTCTTTCTTGTAATTTTCTCCATTGCCATGCCATTTTTCACACATGATGGACATCTATTCCTCTTTTCTAGGGAGAAGAGGAGAAACTGAATAATACACTTATAACTAGTATACACCAGAGGGGCGCTCGCAGAGCTGTGACTGGCACAGGACAGGAATGGTGGATCACTTGCCGATAGGCGAGGAGACCTTCATGTATTACGCCAACTCTCCGGCAGACCATCACGCATCGGACATGGTGACAGACACGGGTGTCTACCAGGCGCTGTCCTCCCCGTTCTCAGAGGACGACCTGAGTGACTCGTCCAGCGCCCGCTCCTGCTCCAGCCCTGAGTCCCAGGTGCTGGGTTCCAGCTATGGCAGCAGCAGCAGCAGTGGAGAGAGCCAGGACGGTCTCCTGGACTTCCTGCTCTCCCAGGCCACACTGAGACGTGGAGTTACTCCCTCTCTATCCCCCTCAGTACCACCCATCCTCCCCATGGGTCTAGCATGGGAGTCAAAGAGGGACCGCCTGTCTCCGACAACCAAAGAGGAGTGCTTTGAATTTCCTGAGTTCCCAGCGGACCTGGATGATCACATAGGGCTGCTGTTTCAGCCCACCCTGGAGGAGATAGAGGAGTTCCTGGAGGAGAATATGGAGGTGGTGGCATTGAAGAATGAGGCTTGCGAGGGTGGGATGTTGGATGTTAACAGTCAGGTGACAGGGTCAGTGCCTGGGCTAGCGCACTCAGACCAAACAGTACCTGTTGCCGGTGCTACTGACCTCACCACAGAGACCAAATACACACCAACATCCCCGATAACAGACTCCAACGTTTGTAGTGGGATTAAACAGGAAGACAGTGCTGGGACACCAGCATCAGTAGAGGGGTCCGGTGTGTCGCCTGTCATCCTGCAGATTCAACCAATCCAGATTAAGCAAGAGCCAATCCCAGGTGCGATACATACACCAGTATCACAGCAGACCACCCAGCCCACCACAGACATCAAAATTGCCCAGCTCCTGGTCAACATCCAGGGCCAGACTTTTGCCCTGGTGCCCCAGCTGATGTCCCCAGCTAATCTCAATGGCACATCTTCCAAATTTGTGCGCATCGCACCCGTACCCATAGCCGCCAAGCCCCTGGGTCCCGGGGAGGGTGGGCTTGCAGGTGGCCAGGCTGCAGGGATCCTGGTGGGAGGACAGAAGTTCCAGAAGAGCTCGGTAGCGGACCTTATAAAAATGCATAAGTGTACTTTCCCTGGATGTGCCAAGATGTACACTAAGAGCAGCCACCTGAAGGCCCACCTGAGGAGGCACACGGGGGAGAAGCCCTTTGCCTGCACCTGGCCTGGCTGTGGATGGAGGTGAGTGGGTTCAAGCATGTTATAGGTTGGGTTAGAGTCAGACTTCACAGGTGGAGCTCATAGGTATACTCAGTGTGGGGTTATTCATGTGACTATATGCACTGTGTGTTCAAAGTGAAGTCCAGGAGTGACAGGGTTGCTGTTCAGCTGTCAATGGGATGGTCCATCCAGGTATGACAGTTTAGGGACACCAGTCATTGTTTTAGTTGCAGAAGCAACAGAGTATGCAACCATCTCTGTTGACTGTGGTTGTATTATCTGAGATGAGTCAATTCTTCACAGAAGTTAACATGGTTATCAACTTCCTTTGCTGGCTGATTACCAGGGAGTGATATGATTCCATTCAAAGTCTATCCCTGCAGCTATTTTGCAAAACACAGAGCTGAATTTTCCGAGAAAATATCATTAAGATTTACGTAATTTTGATTGGATATGATGAAGAACTAAAATGATTAGTTTCCCACATATAAAATCCATATATAATTTGTTCTCTTCTCATGCTCTCTCGTTGTCTCCATATCGGTGTGTTTTCTTCTATTGCAGAGTTTGAGATTAGATTAAGGCCTTTGAAGTGCGGGCAGACTTTGCTCCCTCTACCGTAGCCGTCTCTCTGTTTGCTCTCTATCTGCACTCTGTCGCACACTTGCAAAATCAAGATATAAAAGTTTTGGTAGCAAGCCACACTTTGACTGACTTTCTGGCGTACTAATTAGATAATAATCCATGACCAAATAGTGGCCAAAGGAGTTTTAAGCATGTTTCTTTGTTTCTACTCACTCAGCAAGCAGAAAGCATGCATTTGTCCCGTATTATTTGCAGTTTAGTGTTTTTCGTCATGAATCTTGTTCTGGAGGCAGCTCTGCAGAGTGGTCACTAGCTGGCATAGCCACAAAGTTATCAAATCTGATTTTAAACTAAACCCTAACCATAACCACCCTGCGTCTGCTAAATGACTTAAATGTAAATGTAATGCTAACCCTGATGCCTAACCTTAAATTAAGACCAAAACACGCATTTTTGTTTTCATGAATTTTTACAATACAGCCAATTTTGACTTTGCAGCTGGCCTATCTAAGAGGAAATCACTCAGGACCACCAGGACAAGACTCATGACAATAAACGTCAACCTGCATATCATTCATTCACCAGCCAGATATGTAATCCCACAAATAGGAAATCCAACATCCCGTTAATTCTTCAACAACCAAAGTCCAACCATTGTATGGACCATGAACTTGCTGCCCTTTGGTATTCAATCCATCTCCCTAACCTCTTCACCCGACACAGTTGCACAACTAAATACTAAACATAGAATAGCTGGTTCTCCAGTCTGATAAGATTGGCAGTGCTCAGCAGTCTGCCCTGGGACAGGACTGCCCTGGGCCTGTTGTATCCACCCACCTCCCCCAGGGCACAGTGTGGCCTTCAGAGGCTGCTCTCTGTCTGAGGGAACCCTCCTCCTTACGTCGTCCTGGTCAGGAAATGGAAGTGAGCTTGGGAAATTTGCACCTCCAGCCATCTGCAATTTCAGTGACTTGTGTTGTAATGAAAGAAAGTGTTTTTGACATTCCTCTGATTCTCTTCATGTCCATAAAACCAAATGACACATGTACTATAAAGCTGTGGATCCTTTTGCGTTTTATCACACACATAATATATATACGGTACATGCATGCAGGCAAGCATAGATAGGCACAAACACATTTAAACTGTTGTACTCACACTTTCACGTCAGTACAGAGTTGCAGGGGAACTTTGGTATGGGATTACTAGTGGACAGTATGTTTGAACCCAAACTGTTTATTGTGAAAACACCATGGCGCTCTGAAAAAAGGGTTTGTCTTGTTTTTGTACCCGATTCAACTTACAGTAAAACGTTTAAAAAAAATAAGATATGATTAAATTGTTCCTTAGTGTCCATTCTTCAAATTTTGAACTAAAGTGCTTTGGGGTTGCTGTGTGCGGGATTCTGTAATTGTAGCTTAATGAAGGTTCCAAGAGCTGGATAGTTGTGTGCAATTGGAACTTCTTATGTAGTTGGCTGAAGTTGTTATCTTTTAGCAAAATTGAGGAGCCTTCATACTCATGCACTGAGTTACAGTAACACTGCCCCTCCCTGTGGACTTACATGAGTTACAGTAACACTGCCCCTCCCTGTGGACTTACATGAGTTACAATAACCCTGTCCCTCCCTGTGGACTTACATGAGTTACAATAACAAATCAAATCAATTTGTTTTGTCACTTGCTACGAATACAACAAGTGAATATTACAGTGAATTGCTTACTTACAAGCCCTTAACCATCAATGCAGTTTTAAGAAAATATCTAAAAAAGTAAGAAATAAGAATAACAAATTATTAAAGAGCAAAAGTAAATAACAATAGAGTGGCTATATACAGGGGGTACCGGTATAAGGAGTCAATGTGTGGGGGCACTGGTGTCGAGGTAATTGAGGTAATATGTACATGTAGTTATTAAAGTGACTATGCATTGACAATAACAGAGTAGCAGCAGCGTTCCAGCTGGGGGACGGGGGGACGGGGGAGAGTCAATGCAAATAGTCTGGGTATCCATTTGATTAGCTGTTCAGGAGTCTTATGGCTTGGGGGTAGAAGTTATTTAGGAGCATCTTTGAGCTAGAGCTCCATTATTGCTTGCCATCCCTGCAGTAGCAGAGAGAACAGCCACAAGGGTGGCTAGAGTAACACTGTCCCTCACTGTGGACTGGAATCTGTGTTCATTCATGAGTGTGTTTGTACATTATGTTTACAGGAAAAGAGTTTAGGACACATTTACTGGTAGTTATTGTATTTCACCACAGTAAGAACGCTCCTTTTGGCCTTTGCCAGCTGTTATCAGTAATTACTGTATGCTACAGGGCTGAGATCAGGGACAAGCTCGAACAGAGCCAGAGTGTAGCCTAACTGAGCTGTGGAGGTGATGGGAATCATGGCTCCCCTCTCCATGCCTGGGTGTTCCACCCTGCCCCACAGGAGCTCCACAAGCAGCCTTACTGTCATAAGCCCAACCTCCATCACCTCCAAACCACTGCTTATATAACATAGTTTCATATAGCAGTTACAGTACCAGTCAAAAGTTTGGACACACCTACTCATTCCAGGGTTTTTCTTTATTTTTACAATTTTCTACATTGTAGAATAATAGTGAAGACGTCAAAACTAGGAAATAACACATATGGAATCATATAGTAACCAAAAAAGTGTTAAACAAATCGAAATATATTTTATATTGGAGATTCTTCAAAGTAGCCGACCCTTTGCCTTGATTGACAGCTTTGCACAATCTTAGCGTACTCTTAAACAGCGTCATGAGGTAGTCACCTGGAATGCATTTCAATTAACAGGTGTGCCTTATTAAGAGTTCATTTGTGGAATTTGTTTCCTTCTTGTGCATTTGAGCCAATCAGTTGTAATTTGACAAGGTAGGGTTGGTGTACACAATAGCCTTACAGTTTCCTACAGGGAAATACTTCATATCAAAATCCAGGAAGAGATCATAGTTTGTTGGGTCCCTTTGTGGCCCCTTCAGTTACAGTTCTAAAGGTACGGCTTATTAGCTTAGAGGACAAGGTGAAGCTGAGTTTCGGTCAGAGACAACTGATTGAACTGTCTCAAACATGTCTCAACATGAAGGAGTTATAGAACAATATCAGCTTTGGGGTATAGAGGGTACTGACGCATAATGTAGAGTACATAAGTTATATAATAGTATTACAATGAGGTTTCCTAATGTCAGAGTAAGAAAAATGTACCTCACAGTCTTCATGCCCAGAACCACTTATCTAGTTTACATACAGTGGCATACAGTATTTGTTTTAAACTTACATACAGGTGATCTGTTGCTAATGTAGCCTAGTGATTGTAACCATTTTACTACTGTGTTATATACAGTATGTGTAGCACCTACTATTCCATGTGTGTATGTAGCCATATTACCACGTATCTTGCAGGGATCCTTTTATTTAATCTCAATAGCACAGTTGCAACATGGTTCATGGTCAATGTCAATGGAATGAATGTCTAGGAATTATCTCTTTAATCAGTATGTTACCATTGGGAATTAACACCTTCCTGGGAAAAGGGCATGCTTGCCGATGTGTTAGGAAATCAATCCCCTGTTCCAGATTAAACAGCCTTAATGTGCGCGCACACACACACACACACACACACACAGTCTGTCGTGAGTATTGAGTTAACCCTTTACCCAGGGATTAGAGTGAAGACCAAAAACAGATCTGTTTGACTTTTCTGTGAAGATGTGTTAAACCCAAATATGGGTAGAGCTATAATATGGGTAGAACTCTTTTTTTGAAGAGTGTTGGAAAGATCCTTTATCCTGTGTTGTGTAGTCAGACAGAGAAAGGGGGCTTTTAGACTGATATGGCAAACAGTTAGACTGATATAGGACTCATGTCTTTTGTGCTCTTGGTCTGTCTGTCTCTCAGGTTCTCAAGGTCAGACGAACTCTCCAGACACCGGCGCTCCCATTCTGGAGTGAAGCCTTACCAGTGTCCTGTCTGCGAGAAGAAGTTTGCCCGCAGCGATCACCTGTCCAAACACATCAAAGTCCACCGCTTTCCACGAAGCAACAGGACTGTGCACTCTGCAAACTGACCCTGTTGACCCCCCCCACCGGTCCCCCCACCACCCCCCATCCTGCTAGACTGAGGCCTCGCCAGGGGACACACAGAGAGACAAGGATAGGATATTTGTGTGTGTGAGAGAGAGTTGGAGGATTGAATGTGGGAGAGGGCATGTAGCAGAGGGGACAGTGGGACTGAACGTTCTAACAACGGTTAAGAGAGAGAGTGTTTGAATGTTTTGTTTGTGTATGTGTGTGTTTGTGCAAGATTGTGTGACGCACGTTGGTGGTCCTGTGATAATTTATTGGGTGATACAAAACAAAAACTCTTACTTGACATGACATCTTCACAGGTGTATTACGTCTTGTAAATAGCTTTTCTTTCATTTTGGGGGTTTTGTCGTCATTCAAATTTTAAAGATAAGATTTGAGAATCAAACAAAAGTTTTGTTATGCAATGTATTTTTACACTGAGGTTTGAATTAATTGTTGTTGATGTACCTGCCTATAATTAATGCATCAACATTCCTTCTTCTCATCGCCTACGGGGGTTTTAAACTTTTACTACGTAGTTCTTTAAACCAAAACATTTATATTAATACTCAAACGTTCATGTTGAACTACTGATCATTATCAGGATCATGCCATTATAAGCTACTGGCAAAATGTGGAGGCTGTCTCCAATTTTCATTACAGGAGCACTATGATGACTCGTGCCAGGTAAAAGGCATGTGGATCAGTTAACAGCTAACAGTGAACAGCTAACTGCCGTACAACGAGGTGCAACAAAAAGGAAATGCGCACATTGTTTTATGGTGCGTTGTTTATATGTGAACCGACTGGCCTTTAGATCAGTACTGAATAATTGTATGTTTTCTTTTTGTATATTTGTATACGTTAGCTGGAGGAGATGTTATTTTTTATTTAGTTGAATGTGTGTTATGTCCGTGACTCTTGAAGCTCATGCTATTTGAATATCATAATGTCATCCACGTGTCTGGCCTTGTAACAATGCAGTGCCTTCGGAAAGTATTCAGACCCCCTGATCTTTTTCCACATTTTGTTACATTACAGCCCCTTATTCTAAAATTGATTAAATAAAAAGAAATCCTCAGAAATCTACACACACACAACACCCCATAATGGCAAAGCGAAAACAGGTTTTTAGACATTTTTGCAAATGTAGAAATACAGAAATACCTTATTTACTTAAGTATTCTGACCCTTTGCTATGAGATTCACAATTAGGCTCAGGTGCATCCCGCTCTGGATAAGAGCGTCTGCTAAATGACTTAAATGTAATGTTAAATGTTTCCATTGATCATCCTTGAAATTATTCTACAACTTGATTAGAGTCCACCTGTGGTAAATTCAATTGATTGGACATGATTTGGAAAGGCACACACTTGTCTATATAAGGTCCACAGTTGACAGTGAACAGTGAACAGAGCAAAAACCAAACCATGAGGTCGAAGGAATTTTCTGTAGAGCTCCGAGACAGGATTGTGTCGAGGCACAGATCTGGGGAAGGATACCCCAACATTTCTGCAGCATTGAAGGTCCCCCAGAACAAAGTGGCCTCCATCATTCTTAAATGGAAGAAGTTTGGAACCACCAAGACTCTTCCTAGAGCTGGCCACCTGGCCAAACTGAGCAATCAGGGGAGAAGGGCCTTGGTCAGGGAGGTGACCAAGAACCTGATATTCACTCTGATAAGGCAAGAGAGTTCCTCTTTGGGGATGGGAGAACCTTCCAGAAGGACAACCATCTCTGCAGCATTCCACCAATCAGGCCTTTATGAGAGCCCAGATGGAAGCCACTCCTCAGTAAAAGGTACAGGAGTTTGCCAAAAGGCACCTAAAGACTCTCAGACCATGAGAAACCAGGTTCTCTGGTCTGATGAAACCAAGATTGAACTCTTTGGCATGAAAGCCAAGTGTCACTTCTGGAGGAACGGTGAAGCATGGTGGTGGCAGAATCATGCTGTGGGGATGTTTTTCAGTGGCAGGTACTGGGAGACTAGTCAGGATCGAGGCAAAGATGAACGGCGCAAAGTACAGAGATCCTTGATGAAAAACTGCTGCAGAACGCTCAGGACTTCAGACTGGGGGCTAAGGTTTACTTTCCAACAGGACAACGACCCTAAGCACACAGCCAAAACAACACAGAAGTGGCTTTGGGTCAAGTCTCTGAATGTCCTTGAGTGGCCCAGCCAGAGCCCAGACTTGAAACTGATTGAACATATGCCATTCTTGTAGCGTCATACCCAAGAACACTCAAGGCTGTAATCGCTGCCAAAGGTGCTATAGCAAAGTACTGAGTAAAGGGTCTGAATACTTATGTAAATGTAATACTTCCGTTTTTTAAATTTTATTAACATGATTTTGCTTTGTCATTATTGGGTATTGTGTGTAGATTGAGGGAATTTTATTTTTTAAACATTTTTCGAATAACATAACAAAATGTGGAAAAAATGTGGAGAAAGGTCTGAATACTTTCCGAAGGCACCACATGTCCTTTGGGGCCAATATCTCAACTGAGTACAGAGGATCTATTTGAACATAATTATAGCACTTAGTTGGTGGCTGTATAAAATCTCCATAGCACATGAGCATTGAATGTCTACCCTGCCAATATGAGCATGTCAATCAGAACATGTGTGTGTATGTCAGTGACAGTCAATCAATGTACAGTTCCATTCAATGCTGGTGTAGGAGCAATGAAGGACCCAATCCGTGAAATCAATTTCAGTGTAATCATTGTTTTCAGTAAAACAGTTTAACTATGTTTTTTTTAGGGATTCTAGCTTCACTAGCCTGAGTTCACTGTCTCCTCAATATCAACACAAGGGTCTGCCTCATGTCATCAACACATGATACTGAAGAAAACCTATAGCCTTTCAACAGTGACTTCTACTTCAAATTGATAGCAGTGCTAAGTAAGCCAAGGCTCCTGAGGGATTGAATTTGGTGGATAAGAACTGGAATTCCATGGTGCTATTTATTAGGTACTCTACTCTTGAACACGTGAAAGTAAATGGTCATAGAAATCTCTCCAATGCACGTGGCCGTAGTTACCCTCCTTTACCTACAGCTGACACATGATTGGCTTAGGTAGGGGGGAAAACGAAAACCATTATAAACACAGTATTTGAGTTATCTTTTCCCTCTGCAAAAACTGCACTGTCTTTGATGGCATGTCCTTTATGTATTATCAATATCTGAACCTAAGAGGTATAGGGAGAATAGTATGCTTATAGGAATGCATTCCTTTCATTCAATTTGAAAGGCTTTTTTTGTTTTTAAACGGTGTTATTTTAAACCATGAATGTATGTATATACTGTCGCTAGATGCATCTAAAAGACACAGAAATATTATTCTTATCAGTTCTGGGATTGTGGAAATTTCTATTGCAAAAATGGAAAGAAGTGTACATAATGACAATGAATGATATATTATATAGATATGATATATTTTTCTTTGTTCTACTTAAGATGCATTTACAAATAAACCAAACCCAAAACATAAAGTAGTTATGCTTGGTGTTCCTTTTTTCCATATTTGGTCCAGTTAGAGCTTTGTTATCCAAAAATAATCCGTGGTCATTGATGCAAGGTATGTTGTTGTCATTCCATTTTTGCGTGACTCCCTGCTTTCTATCACTGTAACGCCTACTCTTTATCTTTAGCATTCATCATAATCTGCTACACTACCAACAGGGGGAAAACAGTCAAACAACACAAGGGTACAGTGATATGCTCTTATTACCCTTTATGGCCATGGGTCTCTCCAGTGGACCGTTTGGTTTCTCAAATAAGCTTTTGTTTTCAGGCTTGTTTGATATCCTTGCTTCCGAGTGAGTTGGTTGGAAAAACATTTTTTAAAGCTAGACAAGAAACTTTATTAAGCTGGAAAACTCGAGGAATGCCAGAATAAGATGTACACCATATGGCAAGCATTCATGGAGCACTCACTTGTTTTCTCCCACTCTCTCATGCTCCCTCTCCTTGTCCCTATGTGCATTTAACTACTTCTTTAATGGGAGGCTGGATGGGTCTCACTGCAGGCATGTTTGCCAGCCACACATTTGCTGAGTCATTCTGTATAAACAGAGAGAGCACGCCTGACTATATGATGCTGTTATTTATGTAGCCCACATTGATTTATGAGCCGCTATGGTTTAGAGGCATTCTGGGATGCAGGAGGACTTAATTCAAGACATCTGTTTGGGGGCCATTCTGATTTCAGGCCTAGTATCTTCAGCCCTGTTCCTGTCTTCAGGCTATACAAAGGGAGTGTTGTCATTCTGCTTGATGTTCAGACACCACTGTGTTGATCTCTGGCATAGGAGACCTCTGGGTGCTTTTTGCGTCCTTTGATATTTTATGTAGAAATTATGCACCAATAATGAATTTTAAAGCATGTTATATTAAACAAAGTGTCGTTTAATATAGACCACATGGAGAATTCAATAAATCTGTCCCTCCGGCAACCGTGTCACTTCTTGGAAGATTTTAACCCACTTAATCCCAACATTTCTCCCAAGCTTCACCATCATTGTAAAACCCAAATTATTTTGTTGCTTTAACAAAGTCATTTCTGAAGATTAATCAAATCAAATTTATTTATATAGCCCTTCGTACATCAGCTGATATCTCAAAGTGCTGTATAGAAACCCAGCCTGAAACCCCAAACAGCAAGCAATGCAGGTGTAGAAGCATGGTGGCTAGGAAAAACTCCCTAGAAAGGCCAAAACCTAGGAAGAAACCTAGAGAGGAACCAGGCTATGTGGTGTGGCCAGTCCTCTTCTGGCTGTGCCGGGTGGAGATTATAACAGAACATGGCCAAGATGTTCAAATGTTCATAAATGGGCAAATAATAATAAGGCAGAACAGTTGGAACTGGAGCAGCAGCATGGCCAGGTGGACTGGGGACAGCAAGGAGTCATCATGTCAGGTAGTCCTGAGGCATGGTCCTAGGGCTCAGGTCCTCCGAGAGAAAGAAAGAGAGAATTAGAGAGAGCACACTTAAATTCACACAGGACACCGAATAGGACAGGAGAAGAACTCCAGATATAACAAACTGACCCTAGCCCCCCGACACATAAACTACTGCAGATTAGTATTTATTCCATGTGATTAGGGATTCATTTACGTCTGTTCTTTATTTTAAGGTAAACCCTGTTATGTGAACTGAAATCAAATTTTAATATGGTGAAAATATTCCTTCCAAAAAAACTGTTTTATAAACAATTGTTTTACATCTAATAGTCAAATCATAGAGTAAGCAGGTGAGCTGCTTCTACTCTTTATGGCAATATTCTGGTGTTTTGTGGTGAAAAACTGAGCAGGTTGAGCATAACACGTCAACACTGTTACCCATAGATAGACAGGCTCAAAATATTTTTACAATTTGTTATTTTTTTGTGAAGCTTGCATTCGATTGCCAATCCCTGTTGCACACAACAAGCTTCCATTCCCCCTGTCACAAGGGGATTCATGGCTGTTTAAGAAGAAGTCAACTCTGTTACGGTCAACCATGTTACGGTCAACCCTGTTAATTTATTTGGCAGTTATTTTTTATTGAGATGGGAAAACTTTGTTTTGTTTTTATTAAGTTGAGAGTATGCTCTTTTTTACACTTTTCAAAAGGCACCTAATTGGTGGAATGACCCCTCTACATCAATGGCATGATTTGAATGCCAATATACACAGCTGTTGCTTCTCTCATATAATTAGTACTCATTTTAGTGTATCAGAGTCTTCATGCCCAGTCTGAAATGTATCAGTATAATGCTGTTACAGATGGATGCTTCATTGAAACACTGTATGTCGTTGACTAACCACACAATTAAACTGCTGCGAGTGAAATAGAAATGGAGGTCACATAATATATTCCAGTGCTGGGTTTAGATTTGGACTGTGGTAGCGTGCTAATGAGCCACAAAGCAACCTGGGCACGAGAGTGTGATAAATCAGGAAGCATATCACCTTGGCTTTCCAAAGTCAACTGCTGTCTGATTAATGAGTCTTTATTTTAGGAGGATTGGACGGTGTAGGAGCAGATGTCCCTTCTGCAGTGGAATTCAGGTAGTCTAGGTCATTTATAAATAACTGTTACCAAGTATAATAGAAACCTGAATAGTATGATCTTTAAAACAAATTTAAATAGCTCTTCCACTGGGAACAAATGTCAGTACAATGTCTACTTTTGAGTTAAATTTGGTTCAGGTGTTAACTAATGTGAATTCAAAGTGAAATCAACAAAACATTTCACCATGACATTGGATTTAGGTTAAAAGTTGGGTGAAAAAAAGACAAATGCTCGTGTGTTAACTTTTAGCAAATTCAATACATTTTCCACATCAATTCAACGTCATCACATTGTTTTTTTTATAGTTGAAAGGACATGGAAACAACGTTGATTAACCGCAGTTACGATTCATTACTTTTTGAATTTGAATTCAAATTTTTGTTAATGTCAAGACACATTGGTTAAATGTGGGAAAGAAAGGTAAAGAGGACATTTAATGGTAAAATGGCCTCTGTCCCAACTGACCAGAATACACCATGCATAAATGTTACGATGAATAGGAGGAAAAGAATAATGGTGGTAAAGGTTGTGTAAAAAAAAACTATTACGGGCTAAATTGAGTTCCTTGGTAATTCCAAACCATCTGGGGCTCTGCCCAACCCTCATCAACTAAAGGACTGTACAGGAGCCCCCCCCCCCCTAATATTCAGTGTGCTTAGGAACATGCTGTTCATGGTGTCAGGTGGATTCCTGGAAAGAGAGAGAGGGCATAGCATACAGCTATGGGGCTCCTGATAGCACACGACACACCTCTGATATGGGGAGCTTGCTAATCCGGCCGGTACTGTAGTTATGCTTACTCTTGGAGTGTAGTAATGTCTAGTAGTTATAGAAAGAGATGAGGTATCATCCTCCAGTCTTCCGCATCATCCTCCAGTATTCATTCATCGAAGACTCGGAAATAGAGAGTTATATCTCAGCCACAGAGATTGTATTACATCACTCATTGGGCTCCCGAGTGAAGCAGCGGTCTAAGGCACTGCATCTTAGTCACCACAGACCCTAGCCGTGATTGGGAGTCCCTTAGGGCGTTGCACAATTGGCCCAGCGTCTCCCGGGTTAGGCTACGGCCGGGGGTAGGCCTTCATTGTAAAGAAGAATTTGTTATTAATTGACTTACCTAGTTAAATAAAGGTTAAATACATGTTTTTTTAATTACAGCTGAAATATCTAAACTGAGTTGACAAAAGATTAGGAACACCTTCCTAATATTGAGTTTCACCCCCCTGTGCCCTCAGAACAGCCTCAATTTGTCAGGGCATGGACTCTACAAGGTGTTGAAAGCATTCCACAGGGATGCTGTCTCATGTTGACTCCAATGCTTCCCACTGTTGTGTCAAGTTGGCTGGCTGTCCTTTGGTGTGCTGGACCATTCTTGATACACACAGTTGCAGTTCTTGACACACTCAAACCAGTGTGCCTGGCACCTACTACCATACCTCGTTCAAAGGCACTTAAATATTTTGTATTGCCCATTCCTCCTTTGAATGGTGAACATACACAATCCATGTCTCAACTGTCTCAAAGCTTAAAAATCCTTCTTTGACCTATCTTGCCCCCTTCATCTACATTGATTGAAGTGGATTTAACAAGTGACATCAATAAGGGAACACAGCTTTTACCTGGATTCCCCTGGTCAGTCTGTCATGGAAAGATCAGGTGTTCCTAATGTTTTGTACACTCAGTGTGTATCTGACAGCAACACCTGAAACCATAAGGGAACGCCTGAGAGACAGAAATGTTATCACCATCTTTACAGTATACTTCTTGTCTTATGCCCTAAATCTAATACTACAGTAGGTTCCTGATTGTCCAGAATAAAGTCAAAGCATGAATGAGCAAAGACAACAAACATAGCGAAGTAGACAAAAGGACACAACGTGAAAGCAAGGCATTGTCAACTCCCAAACTCTGCCAGCTAACTGGCAGCCCTTTGGGGAAAGCAGACTTTGAAGGAGACCAAATCACAAAACATTTGTTGTTTGGTATTAGCGGTCCGTTCTCTCCCAGTGGCTTTGAAGACTCTCCATTGATTCTAGATGGGAGCAAGCAACCACAACAAAGCTTAGCACCACACAAAGTATTATACAATGACATCCAACCACTCCAAATCCCCTGCAGCCTAGTATTCATTGAAATTGTAAAATATTGCATATCTCTCATGCATTGGTGACACGTCATTCAGGGCAGTGTTTTCAGCCCAATATTTTTTACAAAGAACCAACACTTCAGCGAGCAGGCCTTTCTAATCGACCTAGCCCGGGTATCCTGGAAGGATATTGACCTCATCAAGTCAGTAGAGGATGCCTGGTTGCTAAAAGTGCATTCCTCACCATCTTAAATAAGCATGCCCTGTTCAAAAAATGTAGAACTAAGAACCGATACGGCTCTTGGTTCACCCCAGACTTGACTGCCCTCGACCAGCACAAGATCAAGCTTTTTCAAACAGAAATTTGCATCCTGTAGCTCTAATTCTAAAAAGTTTTTGGACACTGTAAAGTCCATGGAGAATGAGAGCACCTCTTCCCAGCTGCCCACTGCACTGAGGATAGGAAACATTGTCACCACCAATAAATCTACGATAATCTATCATTTCAATAAGCATTTTTGTCAGCTGGGCTAGACAATCTGGACCCTCTCTTTCTGAAATTATTTGCCGAAATTGTTGCAACACCTATTACTAGCCTATTCAACCTCTCTTTCGTATCGTCTGAGAACCCCAAAGATTGGAAAGCTGCCATGGTCATCCCCCTCTTCAAAGGGGGAGACTCTAGACCCAAAGTGCTATAGACCTGTATCCATCCTGCCCTGCCTTTCTAAAATCTTCAAAAGCCAAGTTAACAAACAGATCACTGACCATTTCGAATCCCACCGTACGTTCTCCACTATGCAATCTGGTTTCCGAGCTGGTCATGGGTGCACCTGAGCCACACTCAAGGTTCTATGTATTGCCTTACCCCCCTACTCTTCCACATTTGCACACACTGTACACAGATTTTTCTATTGTGTTATTGACTGTCCGTTTGTTTATGTGTAACTCTGTGTTGTTGTTTTTGTCGCACTGCTTTGCTTTATCTTTGCCAGGTCGCAGTTGTAAATGAGAACGTGTTCTCAACTGGCCTACCTGGTTAAATAAAGGTGAAATAAATAATAATTTAAAAAAATACACAATTATTTATCTACACTACCAATCAAAAGTGTTATTATAACACCTACTAATTCAAGGGTTTTTCTCTATTTGAGCTATTTCCTACATTGTAGAATAATAGTGAAGATATCAAAACTATGGAATAACAGCCACCCTTTGGCTTGTTGACAGCTTTGCTCACTCTTGGCATTCTCTCATCCAGCTTCATGAGGTCACCTGGAATGCATTTCAATTAACTGGTGTGCCTTGTTAAAAGTGAATTTGTGGAATTTCTTTCCTTCTTGATGCGTTTGAGCCAATCAGTTGTGCTGTGACAAGGTAGGGGGGTATACAGATGATAGTCCTATTTGGTAAAAGACCAAGTCCATATTATGGCAAGATTATTATTATGGCCATCATTACTTTAAGACATGAAGGTCAGTCAATCCGGAACATTTCAAGAACTTTGAAAGTTTCTTCAAGTGCAGTCGCAAAAACCATCAAGTACTATGATGAAACTGGCTCTCATGAGGACCACTTAAAAAAATTAAGGAGAGCCGCACACTCTTGGAGCTCAGATGCAAAAATATTTATGTCCAACGTTTCGACAGACAGCTGTCTTCATCAGGGTATAATGACAAACTATGCGGGATGACTCATTTATATAGTGTCAAAACACACACACACAGGTGTCTGTAATCATGGCCTGGTGTGGATAGCAAAAAATAGCATACAAAAAACAGAAATGGATAGCATACGATCATAGATATAATTTGGCTACATAAGCCTCCAAACATTTACAATAGCAAAATCACAACAATCACAAGAATGGCTTCAGATCAAAGTCTACGTTGAGACCGAAGGGAGCAAGGGTCTGTAAATTAAAGATCCAGGCAGTCTCTCGTTTTAACAATAAATTGTCGAGGTCACCCCTCTCCTAAAGAGGGTGACATGTTCGATGCCAATATAACGTAGAGATGAAATCGAGTGGTTTTCTTCCAAAAAGTGGGTCTCAACTGTGTAAGTCGAGTTTTTGCAACTAATGGTGCTACGATGCGCCGAGATACGTGCTTTTAATTCACGCTTTGTTTTACCCACATCATTTTTACCACAAGATAAATAACTGCCTTAGTGGAGCATGTGATAACACCTTTTATTTGGATCTGTATCCCTGTTTGGGGGTGTTTGAAGGATCTACATTTATAAGTGCCATTGCATTGATCACAGCCATTACATTTGTAGTTTCCATCCAGTAGGGGCGCAAATACACGTTGTGCAGGGATATCTTGGGGTGGTAAATCAGAGTTTACCAATTGATTTCTAAAGTTTCTGCCCCGCGAGAATACGACCAAGGCAAGGTCCGAAAACGATACTATCATCGGATCTTAGAATGTGCCAATGTTTATGAACGATAAGGACTCATGAGGACCGCCACATGAATTTCAAGTCCCAGAGATACTTCTGCTGCAGAGGAAAAGTTCATTAGAGTTACCAGCCTCAGAAATTGCAGCCCAAATAAATGCTTCAGGGAGTTCAAGTAACAAACACGTCTCAACATCAACTGTTCAGAGGAGACTGTGTGAATCAGGCCTTCATGGTCGAATTGCTGCAAAGAAACTGCTAAAGGACAGCAATAAGAAAAATAAAAAATATACTTATTTGGGCCAAGAAACATGAGCAATGGACATTAGGAGAGTGATGGTCCACACAAAACATTAAACATAATACAGAATTAGATAATATCCTGCCTGTTTGGCCCTGTCCGGGGGTATCGTCGGACAGGGCCACAGTGTCTCCCGACCCCTCCTGTCTCAGCCTCCAGCATTTATGCTGCAATAGTTTGTGTGTCGGGGGGCTAGGGTCAGTCTGTTATAACTGTAGTATTTCTCCTGTCTTATCCGGTGTCCTGTGTGAATTTAAGTATTCTCCCTCTATTTCTCTCTCTTTTTCTCTCTTTCTCCTTCTCTTTCTCCATGCCTTAGGACTATCTAGAGGCGAAAGAAACGCACACCTATTTAGATGAGGTGCAGGCTAGCGGAGTGGAAAATGTGAAAAATAAAGGAGCCACACACTAGGAGCTCAGATGCAAACATATTTATGTCCAACGTTTCGACAGACAGCTGTCTTCATCAGGGTATAATGACCAACACTGCGGGATGACTAATTTATGTAGTGTCAAAAGACACACACAGGTGTCTGTAATCAATATAATTGGTTAATTCCCATATTTTAAAATAGCACACAAAAAACAAATCTATAGTGTACGATCATAGATACAATTTGGCTACATAAGCTTCCAAACATTTACAATAGCAAAATCAAAACAATCACACGAATGGCTTCAGATTAAAGTCTACGTTGAGACAAGGGTCTTTAAAATAAAGATCCAGGCAGCCTCTCATTTTAACAATAAATTGTCAAGGTCACCCCCTCTCCTAAAGAGGGTGACATGTTCAATGCCAATATAAATTAAAGACGAAATCAAGTGGTTTTCTTCCAAAAAGAGGGCTGCAACATGCCTCTGGACTACCTGGCCTGATGACTCCTTGCTATCCCCAGTCCAGCTGGTCATGCTGCTGCTCCAGTTTCAACTGTTCTGCCTGCGGCTATGGAACCCTGACCTGTTCACCAGACGTGCTACTTTGTCACGGACCTGCTGTTTTGGACTCTCTTGCTACCGCACCTGCGGTTGGCTATGAAAAGCCAACTGACATTTAGTCCTGAGGTGCTGACCTGTTGCACCCTCTACAACCACTGTGATTATTATTATCTGACCCTATGGTCATCTATGAACATTTGAAAATCTTGGCCAAGTACTGTTATAATCTCCACCCAGCACAGCCAGAAGAGGACTGGCAAACCCCTTAGAGCCTGGTTCCTCTCTAGGTTTCTTCCTAGATTCTGTCCTTTCTAGGGAGTTTTTTCTAGCCACCGTGCTTCTACATCTGCATTGCTTGCTGTTTGGGGTTTGGGTTTCTGTACAGCACTTTGTGACATGATGATGAAATAAATCATTCTCATACTATTACTATAGTATTCGCATAGTATTCTCATACTATACTAGTATTCTTATACTATACTATTATTCTGACATTTCACATTCTTAAAATAAAGTGGGGATCCTAACTGACCTAAGACAAGGAATTTTTACTAGGATTAAATCTCAGGAATTGTGAAAAACTGAGTTTAAATGTATTTGGCTAAGGTGTATGTAAACTTCCGACTTCAACTATATATGTAAAACCAAAAATTGGTGGGACTTGCCTGTTTTGCATATTTATTTATTTTATTTTATTTTGATATTAAATGCAGGTGTTTCAGCCTAGCTCAGTGCTATCTATGGTGGTGGGGAGAGCCAGCAAAAAATAGGAGCATTGCGCCGTGATTGGCTCAGTGTTATGTCACTCATGGGGACAATACGCCATCGCAAAGTTTATGTCCTTCATATGGGTAGACATTCAAACATTTCAGCCCTTTGGGTCCTGCCATAGAGTAATATTACAAGTGCCCTTCCAAGAAGCCCCAAGGTCATTGGCCACAGATAAAATGATGTCAAATCACATTATATGTACAGTATCTTTGATTCGACTGATCATGTCACATCTTACATTCAAAGTCTTAGCTAGCAGTCATCATCATGAATCAAGTCGACAATCTACTGGCAAATCTTTTTAATCCTTGTCATATGAAGAGAAATAATGAAGCGAAATTATCGATAAAACGTATCGGTGCTCATCGGCCATTGGACATAAAGACTACACAACAAGTTGGAAATTGCAAATTCAATGAGTCTTTTGGAAGGAATCAGTGGCTAACTGCAAGCAGTGCAAAGCCACCAGAAGCCTGCTATTCAATGGAGTGGCTGTGAGTTTTTTTAGCATTCCCACCATATATCCAGAGAATACCAGACTTTGATGACAAAGTTTGATGACAAAACCGCCGCACCAGCTTTATGATTAAGTGAGCACATCACAAGCCAAGATGAGTCCAAAAATGTGTTGTATGCATGCATAAATGATGTAATATGTAAGGGAGATATATATACTATACTATATGTATACTATAGCTAAGAAAGTAATACTAAGTAATACTAAGTGTATGTTGCGTAGTAAGCTGTTAGTAGCCCATGTGCCTCACTGTAATAATTTGGTCTATTTTCAACTCTTAATTTCATCTAACATTACTGTTCTGACTTGGTGGTACTGTACATTTTAATGTTTTTAATTTTTCCTTTATTTAACCAGGCAAGTCAGTTACGAACACAATCTTATTTTCAATGACGGCCTAGGAACAGCGGGTTAACTGCCTGTTCAGGGGCAGAATGACAGATTTGTACCTTGTCAGCTCGGGGGTTTGAACTCGCAAGCTTCCGGTTGCTAGTCCAAGGCTCTAACCACTAGGCTACCCTGCCGCCCCAACATGTACATGTACATGTAGCCTATAACCTGTTTTTGAGAAATGTCATATTGTAAGAGGTTTCATTGTCTGCTTATGTACCCCCTTTATTTATCCTACGGTTGTGACTTGGTGTACAGGGAAAATTCTGTAAGAGCAGCCCATGTTCTGCATTCTGTCGCTGTACATTTCAAAGGTGCTGAACACATAATTATATTGACTACGTTCGTCGTCGCTCGCTCAGTAATGTCTTAATCGATATGACGGAATGCCTCTTATCCACTCATTGTTCCATTATGCCATAGTTTGTACATCTCAATTGTCAATAGAAACCACATTTGTTGAAGCAAGTCAGCCATATGAGCTATGTTTTTTTTAAAGCAGTAAACGAGGCTGAAGGCCAGACAAGGTTCCGCTGATAGCCAGGTGTAGCGGTGGTAAGGATGAACTTCATTGTGCTGGAAAGAAAGCTCTGCTGTTGGGACAGCTTTATGTAGGCCCTAACAGTTTGTGGGCATCGCTTGTCGCCATTACAGTGCAATTAATGCATTGTTTAGTGTTGTGTTGTGTAGTGTCTTTGCTGGCATGCATCAACATTTTTTGGTTGTTGAGTTTGCCCCACCAAGATTTACATGCTAAAATCGCCACTGCTCTCATGGATCTTTGCTACAGTAGTGCAAAGTACCTTCTCGTTATTCCCAGAATATTGTTTCTCTAAACTGGTCTATTTTGCATCTGAGACAACACAGAATCAGATTCTAGAGTGGACGTAGGTAGCACCAGATTCTGTGTAAGGAGAGTGGCATTGATGGTTGCTGTCTTGATTTGGCGCAGTGATGATGTGATGGGAGGGGGAGTTGGGGGGTCCTGTTCATTCTACTGAAGGTCACAATGAGCTAACCTCTATTCTATCACTTCAACTATGGTGAGGTTCCGCATGCCGAATCAGTGGGGGAGATCAAATGAACCCCGTCATGCAATGGATCGGTCCGGCCAAGTATGACGAGGAGCGTGTAACATTGCACAATCGCCATGTCACCACAGCGCACTGTCACGGTACAATTTACCGTGCAGTGGAATCTTCATTTCAGACTGCAGTGTCAGCTGTCTGTGAAAGAGGCTCTGTGAGTGAGTGAGTGAGTGAGTGAGTGAGTGAGTGAGTGAGTGAGTGAGTGAGTGAGTGAGTGAGTGAGTGAGGAGTGAGTGAGAAGTGTGTGTGTGTGTGTGTGTGTGTGTGTGTGTGTGTGTGTGTGTGTGTGTGTGTGTGTGTGTGTGTGTGTTCATAGCTGTGTGCATGGGATGACATGCGTTTGCGACTGCTTGTGTGGTGGAAAGGGTGTATGTGTTTGTGCACACATTCTAACATTTAAAAAAGTGCTTATGCAACATTATTTGTTAACTGTGCTTTTCATCAGTAATTGTGCTAGTAGCTATAAAGCACTTCTATAAACCTCAGCTTGATTAGTATTTGATCACCAGAGGGGTGGAGCCTGCTGTGAATACTGTAAAACAAATGGAAGTTAGAGGTAGCAAGTTAGAGGAAGCTGTTATCAGGTTGAAAAACATCATAAAAATGTAATCATACAACATATGTTTCCTATAGGCATACCTGATTGTTTTATCTAGTCTAGCCTAAACATTCCAAAGTATGCCCAATAAATGTATTTCATTACACCCTAAAGAATAGGTGCATGCATGCTAAAATGTGAACGTTTTTCCATATGATAGCACTACAATGCATCCTAGCTAGGCACAGAACGTTCTCCTGCTCAGCTGGACAGCTTAATAACAGCCCAACTGTTCTGGAACTGCTCTGCTCTCAGGGCCCAGGAGAATACCAGCCATGCTATGGCATTTCTAACAGACCTCAACAATAAGTTGATGACCTTATAGCATGGCCAGAAACATTATAGAAAGACTGAATGAATGGACATTATAGAACAATATAGCACTTATCCATTCACAATGGGATAATCCACATGGTTTCCATAATTCCTTAAAACGAAACAATAGTAACCATTGTTTAGGTTTTAATATTCTCCGATTTATAATCTGCAGAAATGCCCTTGATGGTGAATACTGTATAATCTCTCAAAATGCATGTCATGTCCACATTCATCAACTGTCCACTATTTAATAATGTTGTGTTTTTGTTGATGGAATTCCCACATAACATTCCTTATAGACCCAGTATACTCATTACTGCTTCTCTGCTCTATGCCACCCTGCTCCATGCTGCAGATGAAGACAATGGGTACTGCACCCAGTCAATATTTATCCAGAGAAACCAGAGTGGAAGAAGGTTTTCAGGCCTCACATACACCACCTGTACTTTTCGGGACATGAATGATTGAATTGCAGCTCCTGGTGGGAAAACAACATGAGACAATCATACTTGTTGTTGATGAACTTGAGCAGACATGAGTTGGTATTTCATTGAGAAATGTTGACCATTTTTTAGTTGCAGGTATTTGCGTGCAGCCCAGTGGGTGTTTGGTATAACATGTGTTGGCTGCCCTGTCCTGCCCTGTCAGCCTAGCCAATATCAACTATTACTGAAGTACTTCCAACAGATTTTGTTTGAGTTGTTTTGACACAAAATTAATTTTGATCAAACTCTTTGTTATTAAAAGACTATGAAGTTGAAGACTTCTATGTAAAGCAGAGAGCTGTTTGTAAATTCTCCCTCAGGCTCCTTGCAGGCCCATCTCTGAGCAGGTAGGTTTCCTTTCGACAAATCACTCCAGTCTCCACACAGTGTGTTATTTATGACTCATGGTATTTTCTGGGTCATTAAATGCATCTTTAAATGGCTAAGGGCTACTGGGGCCAGGGCCCAGCAGTCATGCGGATTGTATCCAGGCGGAAATGCAGTCAATCTCCGCAGAAGAACAGGGTCTGAGAGTGTTTTGGAGTTGTGGGGTTGTGTGACCACATTTTTAATATATCCCATTTAGCAGACGCTTTTGTCCAAAGCGACTTACAAGTCGGCTGGGGCCACTACTTTTACATATGGGTGGCCCTACCGGGAATCGAACCCACGACGCTTGGCGTTGCAAGCGCCATGCTCTACCGACTGAGCCACACAGGACCCGTTATTTTTGTACCTTTATTAAACAGGAGAACCAGGAGAGCCGGCAACTTAGTCATTTTCAGTCATTCATTCATAGATGGTGTCAAGTGAAACAAGCCCAAGATTATTAACCTCTCAGTCAATTAACTTGGCGTAGTCACTGTTGCATTGTTTAATGCATAACATGCATGGGTTATAGGCCAATGATGAAGAGGGATGTGGGGAATAGCGGGGAAGCCTTTCATAATACAGTTTCAATAGGGAGTCTCATTTAAGGAGTACTCTTGTTTTAGAAGCCCTCCTTGACATGTGTATGCTTTGTGTGAGAGTTCAGTGACCAGTCGGAGGAAGACGACACAACAGCACCCTCCTCGGGGGATAGGTACTCAGTGTAAAGCCAATTAGTACACACCTGGGCCCACTAATTGCTTTGTGTCTTCCTCTGTATAGGGGTGCCAGGAGAACAGCTGGGGGAGAATGGGGGAGAATAGAGATGGGGACCTGGGAGGACGTCAGATTGTCCTATCTCAGAGAAAGCTTCGTTTACTGGGGCACCTTGACTCTCTCTTAACCAAGGCAGGCTTTAGGTAGAGAGAAGCATTCCTCCTGTAACTATTATGTCTAGATGATAGTCTAAAGACAGGAGTAGCCGTTTGTTGTTTTGCTTTCCCTTTTTGGCCATGGCCTTTTGGTCAAAGTCTTAGTTTATGTTTATTTGTATTGTTACGCTGGTGTTTCAGCGTTGGACGTTACCCTGTACTGGAGTTATTTTGTGGGGTGAAAGAAAACCTGTTTAGTAAACATTCACAAGAAAAGGAATCACAACCACTGCCTCTGATCTGTTCATTTTTTTTACCTCCCGCCTGTATTAAAACTTCTTATGGCTGGGGGCAGTATTGAGTAGCTTGGATGAATAAGGTGCCCAGAGTAAATTGCCTGCTACTCAGTCTCAGAAGCTAAGATATGCATATTATTAGTAGATTTGGATAGAAAACACTCTTGAAGTTTCTAAAACTGTTTGAATGGTGTCTGTGAGTATAACAGAACTCATATGGCAGGCAAAAACCAGAGAAAAAATCCAACCAGGAAGTGGGAAATCTGGGGTTTGTAGGTTTTCCTATCCAATATACAGTGTCTATGGGGTCTTATTGCACTTCATAAGGCTTCCACTAGATGTGAACAGTCTCTAGAACCTTGTTTGATGCTTCTACTGTGAAGGAGGGGGGAATGGAAGCTGTTTGAGTCAGGGCTCTGGCAGAGTGCCACGAGCTTACTCAGGCACGACCCTGTGAGAGTTAGCTGGGTTCCATCTTATTTCTACAGACAAAGGAAATCTCCGGTTGAAACATTATTGAAGATTTATGTTAAAAACATCCTAAAGATTGATTCTATACACCATTTGACATGTTTCTACAAACTGTAACTGTTTGACTTTTCGTCTGGCCTGCGCATCATCAATTTGGATTTTGGAACTAAACGCGCAAACAAAAAGGAGGTATTTGGACATAAATTATGGACGTTATCGAACAAAACAAACATTTATTGTGGAACTGGGATTCCTGGGAGTGCATTCTGATGAATATCATCAAAGGTAAGTGAATATTTATAATGCTATTTCTGACTTCTGTTGACTCCACAACATGGCGGATATCTGTATGGCTTGTTTGGGCTCTGAGCTCTGTTCTCAGATTATAGCATGGTGTGCTTTTTCCGTAAAGTTTTTAAAAAATCTGACAGCGGTTGCATTAAGGAGAAGTTTATCTAAAGTTCCATGTATAATACTTACATCTTTTATCAATGTTTATTATGAGTATTTCTGTAAATTGATGTGGGTCTCTGCAAAATCACCGGATGTTTTGGAGGCAAAACATTACTGAACATAACGCGCCAATGTAAACTAAGATTTTTGGATATAAATATGAACTTTATCGAACAAAACATGTATTGTGTAACATGAAATCCTATGAGTGTCATCTGATGATCATCAAAGGTGAGTGATTAATTATATCTCTTTCTGCTTTTTATGACTCCTATTTTGGCTGGAAAAATGGCTGTGTTTTTCTGTGACTAGGTACGGACCTAACATAATTGTCGTAAAGCCTTTTTGAAATCGGACAATGTGGCTGGATTTACAACAAGTGTATCTTTAAAATGGTGTAAAATACTTGTATGTTTGAGGAATTTTAATTATGAGATTTTTGTTGTTTGAGTTTGGCGCCCTACACTTTCACTGGCTGTTGTCAAGTCGATCCCGTTAACGGGATCTCAGCCATAAGAATGAAGGTGTTTCCAATGAGCTGATCCGTTCACATTTGCTTCGAAACAACTGTTTCATGTTCCTTTAGGTGTGCATTGCCAGAGAATTAGAAATCCACTGGATTACTTTTGAAGTAATCCAAATTAAAAGTTTGATAAAAGTTTGAAATTATGCACTATTTTCAATAAAAAGCTTTTGGAATCTCCATAAACATCATATATGGCCAGTCAGAAGGTAGTAAAAACGCTTTCTTCTCCATAATCTACCTTATTTTGCAAGGTCATAAACACATGCAGAGCTTACCTTTTCTTGAGGAAAAATATGATCTAAATATTGGCCCCGTTTATCCTGGCATAATAGCCTGCATCGCCTGAGGGAAGCTCTGATCATTTAATCTAGGTTTGAATATCCAACACAAAGACACTGAGCCAGGCGGACCGCAGCCAGTGTGCCAGCACACCTGTAGAGAATTACTCACTGTTTTGTAACATTACACAAAGACATTACACATAATTTTAACAAGCAAAGGAGAGGAGAAATATACATGCCTTACCTTAAACCTGAACTCTACGGATAACCATTTCATACACATTAGCACTAATTGGGTTTCCATTGACACTTTTAAAGTGTTTCTTGATTCAGCCAAGTAAGTGTTACTTGCGAGTTTTTAGTGTTGTGTTTCTGTTATTTATCTTCCCGTCATGTCAATAATTTTTTCGCTTGAAATGGCACGAGGAAGTTATTTTTCAAGGTGGTTTAATGACCTCAAACCTTTTCATGCAGAAACATTGAAGGGAAAGTAATTTACACACAGCCAGACCTGTTGGCTGAGTACAGTAGTAATGGAGTATTTAAAGACTGAGATGTCAGGTAACACCCATCTGTTCGCCGAAGCCTATGGACATTAGATGAGATTGGAAAAAATGACTAGTCTGGATACATTTACTACATAGTTACTGTATTTGACCAACAGATGGGTAAAGGAATGATCTCATAACCCAATTAACACAAGCTCATCAGACATCTAATCAGTCTTGGCAGATGAGATTGGCTGTTGGCTGCCAGCACCCAGGCTGGTGGAACTGGAGCATGGGATCATGGGATGGACAGGGAAACACAAGCATGGCTGGGGCTAAGAGTGTGGGACAATGACTGACTGTCTCAATCATCGTCCGGGACAGGAGTGTGCTTTCTGTGGATGCTATTGTTTTTAGAGCTTTAGTGGGGGGGTTTAAAGTCAGGTTTAGTTTTTTTTTTTCACAGAACAGGCAGATGAAGCTACTGTTGTTGCCTCTCGTTTGTGGGTCTATGCTTGGCCACCTAGCCCCCATCCAGTCACGGTCCATGGCATAATCACTCCTCACATTTCAAATGTCTCCCTCCATTCACCAGAACCATATTCAGGGTTAGGATAAACACTCTAAATATATCCCTGGCTCCCCTTCCCCCCTCAGGAGAAGTCCTAAAGACTCAGAGTGGCAAAGTCATGTTTTGTATCAATCTTTGGAATATGCTTAGGCATTGATGATGATGACAGTGTGGATTCACAAAAAATACTGAATGTACTCTCATACAAATGTGCTGCTCTTTAGGAAGTGTGTGTCAAACATTTGGAATTGTGTAATATCTACATAGCTACTGTCCTAACATGTTGATGTAAATAAGTCATCAGGATAATGAAGACTGCAATGCTCCATTTCTCCAACAAGAGAATGGTAATTCTGGAAAACATGTACCCATCCTCCACACGGGAAGAATTGGAGGGTTACGGGCATCTTTCCAAATGGGCCCCATAAACAGCTTATTTTTACGGTCATGACTCTGCACCTTTATCCTGCCCCCCATGTATCCCGCTGTGAATGAGTGCACACACACACACACACCACCACATCCAGTGGGGCCCCACTGCTGACTGACTGACTGAGGCCCATTCACAAGTGTAAACATGTCAGAATGTCAGTCAGAGCATGGCTACTCCCTGTCCTCAAAATACATTCTGTATTGTTTTGAGCTAGCACCTCAAAAGATTAGCATTCCAAAGACCACTCTTTCAATGAATGTCACATACAGTGCCTTCGGGAAGTATTCATTGATATTCCACATGTTGTTGTGTTACAGCCTGAATTCAATATGGATTTAAATCAATAAAAAAGCTCACCCATTTACACACAATTTTTGCAGATGTAATTTAAAATTCAATACGGAATTATCTCATTATTCACACCCCTGAGTCAATACATGTTAGAATCACCTTTGGAGTATTTTCTGGGTAACTCTCTAAGAGCTTTGCACACCTGGATTGTACAATATTTGCACATTATCCTTTTCAAAATTCTTCAAGTTCTGTCAATTTTTGGGGGGATCATTGCTACACACACAATTTGTCATGAGGCTGAGAGAAAAAATTGATGTAATAAAGCAAATTCCGTGCAATTCTATGCATTTTGCCATGAGGCAGAGTGAGAATTGTGCAGTTTTATAGTTAATATAATGCTATTATACACATTTTGTCATGGCTTATGACATATTTATGTGCTAGAAAAAAAACATGTTTTTTGGGGGGGCCCCAGAGCCCGTGGGGGCTGTGGGGGATGTGGTATGCCAGTCATGACGGTATGTACTTAGTAGTACAGAGTACAATTTAACAGGTTCAAACATGACACATCTTCAAAACAAGACAGAGAGCCAGCATTTTTTTTTTACAATTAGACAGCTCAAGATATTAGGAAGACACTGACGCAGAAACTGAAGGCGAAACATAGAGACAGGGTCAATTTGAGAAGGAGTAACCTAAGTGAATGAGTGAGTGAGAGAAATAAGTAGAGTAAAAAAAAGAAAACTGGTGATCCCAAATGGTGATGGAAGGGGGGTTGTCAGGGAGGGGAGGGGGGGGGGCAACTGTGATTTAAGAACTCCACTACATTCTTTACACTAGTTATTTATGGCCTCTGAGAGCCAGCAGCTACATTATTGTTAGAAACACACTTAGAGAGAAAAACACAACTTTTTGGAGAGAAAAAATGACTGTCAATTACCAGCACACTTTTGAAAGGGAACATTAGACTGCCATAAAACATGGAAACACAACACCCTTACAGGAAGAATTTCTCATTCAATGCGGCCCTATGGGCTTGTGAATGCACGGAAATCACAAGGTAGAGTTGAACATATTCACCACAGGCACTGCTAAACTGCTTACGCTTTTAGGGGCCGATTCAGACTTAGGAATTGTAAGCCTTTCCTATGCAATTCTTAGTAGCTGGTTCCATTGCGCGTGCTGAATAAATTTAACTCAACCATTGAAAACCCTCCCACTTGCTGGCCAACAGATTCTCTTGTGGAGTTTTCATTCAATGGGGTTTTTAGTACATGTATCTAAAGGCATCCCTTTAAATTTGGTATACCTTTAATTTGAATATATGGCGAGAACGGTTCAAATTATTAGAGACCAATTTTTTTAAATGTAGGCCTAAAAACATGCATATAGCGGCTGAATAGCATGCTATTCTCATGCTTAAATTCAAGGTCAGAATACGCGTAGAGAGAAAAGTGCATAAGAAGGGAATTACGTCTATTTACATGGGTCAACATGGGTCTATTTACATTTACAACTTGGGTCGGAATTCCCACCATTGTACACACACCTTCGAACATCAGGAGACCTTTAAAAATACCCACAACTTTCACAGCTGGGTTGTTTTGGCCTGTTCTACCACATAGTGTTGACTGGTCTAATAGTTCACATACCTGTAGGATATTATATCTAAACATATTTATGGACTATCATCGTGTCTTCACATCTATATTAAGCATTTAAGTATTCTATGAAAAATATTCCTCTTAGCCATTTCATTTTTATGCACTTTTCTCTTGTGGCCCAAGGAACCATAGTTCTACAAGGCTTATTCTCTTTCCATACTTTCAAGAATTAAGGCAAGTAGCTTCCTGTGAAGCTTCCTGTTTGCACTGTAGAGAGTTGAATATTTAGTGGAAAATATACTGGTAACAATGGCTTTTTTCATAGAACCTAGAATGTTTACAGTGGGGAGAGTGACTTAAGATGAGCCAACCTGTTAGTTGAGCCATCCCTTATATCTAGGAAACCATACACAAAATGAGTAATGTGACCATTTAGGAAGAGGTAGTCATTTCATGTAGTCTGTGAAGGAACAAGCCACATGGAAAAAGTTAGATCCAAAAAAACTGATTTTCATCAAGTCAAATCAATGTATTGTGTTATACTGTAGGTTTCGTGAAGCTTGTATCTAAACCAAAGTAGATTGTTTTAAGATGATTTTATATATCAGTTGGGGTCTCTATAAGCTACAATATGAGGTCCTAAACTTAGCCTGAAAGTACATCATTGTAGCAGTGGGTTAAGTTGAGCTAATGTTCACCATACACGTGATGATTACATTTTCTTCCATATTATGCATAGTATTTTTTCAATGTGTCATGCATATGAAGGGAATTTGTTATTGTAACAGAGCAGACATCCTCATGAGCAGTGTGTACAAACCGAAAACAAGCACGGGTCTAGCAGCCAAGGAAGTGAGAGCCGGGAAGAAGTCCATTAGAGCAGGAGCAAGAGAGGAAAAATAGCCTGAATGATACTGAAGATGTACATTGACAAAACATATTATGAACATGTACCTATGTGAAAGAGAGGTTATGATAGAGTAGCAGAGGCACACAAGGTCTCATCTGATGACATGGAGTCTTAACTTACTAAACATATCAAGATGGACCAGTTTGGACCAGTTTCATGGTCTTAGTCGCCTCAAATGCAAAGAACTTACCTACGAATTTGCACATCAAAACAACATCCCTGTCCCAGGGCACTGTTCAAGAAATAGAAAGGTAAGTGATATTGAACAGAGATATCTGTTCAGTATATCTGTATATCTGAATGTGGGCATACATTTAAGATATACAACATACCACCCCCGCATTCCATGAACTCAACTTTGACCTATGTACCGTACCAGCACCATCCCCCACTGTCACAGGACACCATCACCCACTTACCCCAAGGTGGCTCACCATGTCCCTGTGCACAATTTACCCCATGTGCGAAGAGACCACGTTCTTTGGACAAGCTATGTATTAAAAACTGTAATGTTGACATGAATTCTGATTGTTTCCAGGGATACACGACATCCTGAAATATATGTAGCTATCTTTGTTAGAACGAATGCTATATTTCCCTTGGCGTAGAGATGCTGAATGTAAAAAAATGTCTCAACTTACCCCACTCTCCCCAATGTGTGTTGGTGTGCGTTGATGTGTGTGTGTCTATGTTGAGGTAGTGTGTATTTGTGGAGTGGGGGGGAAGTGTTCTAACCAAAGGAGTTCATTAGGTCCACCCAACACTCATATAACAACACATAGCACAGCCAATTCGTTTTGTCATTTTCACTTCATTGATGCGTAAATGTATTTGTAAAAACTAACATACTTCAGTTGTCAACCCTCTTATCTTGAACCTGGCGAACACATCACTTTGTGCTAATAATCACAGTAACACATGCCCTCTCTCGTTCATTATTGCTTTAGTAAGGTGTTCTCAGCACTCCCAGGCAACTTGAGGTTTAATCAAACAGTCAGCAATCAGATGTGGTCCAGATCCTTGCCTCCCATCACTAGTGTGAGCTTATTACTGTAAGCATGCTTGACAGCAGATCAAAGAGGTTATATACCTATACTTTATAAGACTGAAAATCTGCAGTATCTGCAAATGCCCTTTACCTTCTACACAGCTGCACCTTGAATTGATTGATTCATTCATTTTATTTTCCAGTTATAAAAACATATACACACAATGCATACATTTTCAAAAAGTGATGAGGATATCACAAAAAGTCAGACCCTTACAAAAACAAACACATGAAAACGGGAGAAAATGTTTTCAACACGTGTGAACATACTTCTGAACAAATCACGTAAAAAATGTCATGTGAATAATATACATATATACAGTACCATCAAAAGTTCGGACACCCCTACTCATTAAAGGGTTTTTCTTTATTTGTACTATTTTCCACATTGTGAAATAATAGTGAAGACATTTTAAGCTCTGAAATAACACATATGGAATCATGTAGTCACCAAAAAAGTGTTAAACAAATACAAATATATTTTAGATTTCAGATTCTTCAAAGTAGCCACCCTTTGCCTTGATGACAGCTTTACACACTCTTGCCATTCTCTCAACCAGCTTCACCTGGAATGCTTTTCCAACAGTCTTGAAGGAGTTTCCCCATACGCTCAGTGCTTGTATCGCTGGTTTTCCTTCACTCTGCAGTCCAATTCATCCCAAACCATCTCAATTAGGTTGAGGTCGAGTGGAGGCCAGAATCATCTGATGCAGCACTCTATCACTCTCCTTCTTGGTCAAATAGCCCTTACACAGCCTGGAGGTTTGTTTTGGGTCATTGTCCTGTTGAAAAAGAAATGATAGCCCCACTAAGCTCAAACCAGATGGGATGGCATATCACTGCAGAACGCTGTGGTAGCCATGCTGGTTAAGTGTGCCTTGCATTCTAAATAAATCACAGTCAGTGTCACCAGCATAGGACCCCCACACCATCACACCTCCTCCATGCTTCACAATGGGAACAACACATGCAGAGATCATCCGTTCACCTACTCTGAGTCTCACAAAGACACGGTGGTTGGAACCAAAAATCTAAAATGTGAACTTATCAGACCAAAGGACAGATTTCCACAAGTCTCTTCTTCTTATTGGTGTCCTCCAGTAGTGGTTTCTATGCAGCAATTCGACCATGAAGGCCTGATTCACACAGTCTCCTCTGAACAATTGATGTTGAGATGTTATATGTCTGTTACTTGAACTCCGTGAAATATTTATTTGGGCTGCAATCTGAGGAGCAGTTAACGCTAATGAACTTGTCCTCTGCAGCAGAGTTAACTTTGTGGATCTGTTGGGGCGGTATGCAAATTGGAGTGGTTCTAGGCTTCTTGGATAATGGTATTGATGTGAGCCATAACCAGCGTTTCAAAGCATTTCATGGCTACAGAGGTTAGTGCTACTTGTCAGTAGCTAGGTTACCCTCGTGTTCTTAGGCACAGGGACTATGGTGGTCTGCGTGAAACATGTTGGTATTATAGACTCAGACAGGGAGAAGTTGAAAATGTCAGTGATGACACTTCCTAGTTGGTCAGCACATGCTCGGAGTACATGTCCTGGTAATCTGTCTGACCCTGCGGTCTTGTGAATGTTGACCTGTTGAAAGGTCTTAATCACATTGGTTGTGGAGAGCGTGATCACACAGTCATCCAGAACAGCTGATGCTCTCATGCATGTTTTAGTGTTACTTGCCTCGAAGCGAGCATAGAAGTTATTTAGCTCGTCTGGTAGGCTCATGTCACTGGGCAGCTCTCGGCTGTTAGTCTTTGTAGTCTGTAAGTTAGCAAATAGTGCCACATCCGATGAGCGTCGGAGCCGGTGTAGTATGATTCGATCTTAGTCCTGTATTGATGCATTGCATGTTTGACGGTTCATCGGAGGCCATAGCAGGATTTCTTATAAGCTTCCGGGTTAGAGTCCCGCTCCTTGAAAGTGGCAGCTCTGTCCTTTAGTTCAGTGTGAATGTTGCCTGTAATCCATGGCTTCTGGTTGGGCTATGTACGTCATCAATGCACTCATCGATGCACTTATTGATGTGGTGTACTCCTCAATGCCATCGGAGTCTGTGCTAGCAAAACAGTCCAGTAGTTTAGCATCTGCTTCATCTGACCACTTTTTTATAGACTGAGTCACTGGTGCTTCCTGCTTTAATTTTTTGCTTGTAAGCAGGAATCAGGAGGATAGGATTATGGTCAGATTTGCCAAATGGAGGGCGAGGGAGAGCTTTGTATTCGTCTTTGTGTGTGGAGTAAAGGTGGTCTAGAATTTGTTTACCCTCTGGTTGCACATTTAACATGCTGATAGAAATTAGGTAAAACTTATATAAGTTTCCCTGCATTAATGTCCCCGGCCACTCGGAGCGCCACCTCTGGATGAGCGTTTTCCTGTTTGCTTATGACGATACAGTTCATTGAGTGCAGTTTTAGTGCCAGCATCGGTCTGTGGTGGTATGTGGACAGCTGCATACCACCACAGGCGAGCAAAACCTTGAGACTTCCTTAGATATTGTGCACCAGCTGTTGTTTACAAATATACATAGGCTGCCGCCCTGTGTCTTACCAGAGGCTGCTGTTCTATCCTGAGTGTATAACCTGCCAGCTGTGTTTTATTAATGTCGTTGTTCAGCCACAACTCTGTGAAACATATAACATTACAGATTTTTATGTCCCATTGGTAGGATATACGTGCTTTCAGTTCATCCCATTTATTTTCTAGCGGTTGAACGTTGGCTAACAGTAAGGATGGCAAAGGCAGATTAGCCACTCATCGCCTGATCCTCACAAGGCGCATCGATCTCTTTCAGAGAAATCTCAGATTCTTTCTCCAGCTAATGACGTGGATGAGGACCTGTTCAGGTGTTTGGAGTATATGCTTCCAGTCCAACTCATTAACAAAAAATTATTTGTCCAGTTCAAGGTGAGTAATCGCTGTTCTGATGTCCAGAAGCTCTTTTTGGGCATAAGAGATGGTAGCAGCAACATTATTAACAAAATAAGTTACAAACGATGTGAAAAAAAAATAGCATCAATTAGGGCTATCTTCTGTATACCCCCCCCAGCTTGTCACAACACAACTGATTGGCTCAAAACGCATTAAGAAGGAAAGAAATTCCACAAATTCACTTTTAAGAAGGCACACCTGTTAATTGAAATCCATTCCAGGTGACTACATCATGAAGCTGGTTAAGAGAATGCCAAGAGTGTGCAAAGCTATCATGAAGGCAAATATAAAATATTAAATATATTTTGATTTGTTTAACACTTTTTTGGTTACTACATGAATCCATATTTGTTATTTCATAGTTTTGATGTCTTCTCTATTAATTCTACAATTTAGAACATTTACAAGAACAACAAAAATGATTCACATTAACATTATTTCCTTGCAATATTTAGTTTTGCTATTAATACTTTTGGGTTTATGTTTCGCTTTGAATATAATTATTTTTGTTTGTAATACTAATAATTGTGTTATCTTTTGATTTGCTTCAAATCAAATGTTATTTGTCACATACACATGGTTAGCAGATGTTAATGCGAGTGTAGCGAAATGCTTGTGCTTGATAATAATGGCACAAATGTAACTCACTCACTAGAGGATTGCACCATCTAAAAACACGAATTATTCCACACCACAGTTTCCGTAAAAAGCTGAGGGATGGTGCTGAAGAAATGCAACCACTCTCAAATCCAAAGACTACACTAGGGATGCAAGCTTTTATTTTGGGTTCTGATGGGGTGCAACAGTGGTACTAAGCTCATAAGCTCATAATACGTTATATTCTTCAAGAATCAATGGGTTCATATCATTAATTTATAAGTCCAAAAATGTGTGGTGCAACTAAGGATTGCCTCTTTAACAGGCAGTGAACTTCATACAGCCATTTGAATGTGATTCATTAACCTGCCACCTGAAAAATTATTCTGTCCACTGTTCCGAATGTCCTGCAAAAATCGTTTCCTTGTCCTGCATTTGGGCTTGTGGTCAACCTAATTCCACTGGAGGAAACATTGCTACTGCAACATGTTAACACCATCTTTGCACGTAAGGAGAATGACATTATTTCAACCTCACATGTGATCTGAATTAAAAAATCCTTTTTTATTCTTTCTCATCCCCTTCATCTGCACTGATTGAAGTGGATTTAACAAGTGACATCAATAAGGGTCAGTCTATGTCACGGAAAGAGCAGGTGTTTTTCATGTTTTGTACACTCAGCGTATACTTCATTATCTGATTAGGGTAGATCAAACTATGGATTTCATCTGAATGTATGGGGACATACTCATACTGTACAAGTAACATGCACGTGACTATGAAGCATTTCTCCAGATGGTGAAATAGCTGAACAAAAAACTATTTTTAGAAATGGAACATTATTAGAATAGAACCACTTGTGTAAGTTGCAAATGCATTATTTGACACATTGAGCATGCAAATGTTTCCGATATCATTGCAGTACTTAAGAGAGATTGTGGGCTTTGAGAAATGGGGTGGAGTACGATTCATGATGCAGCCCTGCAGCCCTAGAAGTTCTGAAAGACAGACTGTGATGCCAGGTTGACTGGTGTCTCTGTCCAGAAGTAGTGTGGGTATTAAGTGGGCTGCCACACCCGTAGGCCGCAGGACGTGACTGTAAGGAAATCAGGCTCCAACTGAAATTCAAGTGTTTATTGGAAACCATTAAACAAAATTATTTAAAATTGCAATAATGAAGGCAATTATTTGGATCTCAGGTCAAATTATTTATTCTACTCGTCAGTGGCTAGGCTTTCTGTAAATACAGACCACCATTAGGAAAAGTCAATAATACAAACCTGAGTGTCAGTACGAGTTGATAACTTTTAAAACAGTCTGACAGTAAATGTCTGTCTTAGTGGAGAGAGTTGAGTTGGTGGTGTTGGTAGTGTATTGGCTTCTTCCTAAACTGAACTGTTTTGACTCTGCAGATGGATTTCTGCCATACAAAGTTCTATGACCTCAGGGTTAAAGGGATGTTTCACCATTGAAGCAAATTTTTCATACCGTTTTCCGAAAGTCGATCTACAACCAGCTAATTCTAGCACATTTCTTCCAAAATATTACTTCAAATTATCAAGAAAATAAGTGAGCAAATGTTGAAAGGTGAACTCCTAAACGAACTGTACGCCTTAGTCAAACTTTCGTACTGTTTTTGGCCGTATTCCTGTCCAATCAGCCCAAATCACCATGCATGCTTAGTAACTAAGCATGCGCAGAACCACGCAGGTAGCCTAGTGGTTAGAGCATTGGGCTAGTAACCTGAAAGGTTGTAAGATCAAATCCCAGAGCTGATAATCTGACATTCTGCCCCTGAACAAGGCAGTTCCTAGGCTGCCATTGAAAATGAGAATTTGTTCTTAACTGACTTGCCTAGTTAAATAAAGGTATAAAAAATATATTTAAAAAAAATGCATATGTACAACTATTGTAGGAGTTCTCCTAGTAACTGAATCATTTACTAACATTTGAAGTTGATTCTTTTAATAGTTGTACTAGAATTACCTGGTGCTTTTTTTCCATTCCTACTGGGAACTAGACCACACAATAAAAACATATAAACGTGCCCACAATGCCCAGTATAATTGTTTGAAATACCAGGATTGCCCTCAAAGCATCCAAAAATGGACAGGTACACTTTACAGAACACAAGTTAAAATGTACAGTATGTAATAGCACATGTTCAATCAATGACAGGGGTATAGGAATGTTCTCTTTCAAATACCATGTCACTACACCAAATAAAAACTCAAGTGGTTTGTCACGACAACACTGGTCCATGTCAAGTGAAACTTGAGTCATGTGCACCCAGTCAGGCCTGACAGCTGACAGGCAGCAGTGATGACGTCCTTACGGAGAGCAGGACAGCACAGCGGTGGTGTGACGCTCAGCTAATATGGAAGAGGTGGGGTATCAGCAGCACTGTTCACTGCTGTGCAGGGTGCTGGGGGATGGCAAGCACAGGGCTGTTTCCATCGGGTCACTGACACCAGGCCAGAAACACAAGGGGCCAGGAAGGTAGGCAGGCAGTACAGCAGGGTGGGTGGGTGAAAGAGACAGGCAGGGAGGGAGGGAGGCAGGCAGGCAGGGTGGTTGGGTCAGCAGGTTGGATCAGCAGGGCTAGCTCTCCATGAAGGGTATTGGCTCTGTGGCTAAGTATAGACACTTATGATGGGGTGATGCACCAGCCAGCTGTAATGGGAAACGTGCTTGCGTTATAGTGTATTTCTTTTGGGTACAAAACAAACAAGACATATTATTTACCATTGGGACTAGATTTAGGCTAATAGCAATGGCACACAAGTCTTACACAAGAGAGTACACACTCTTTATCAGCCAGACCAAATGAGGCGTATTGATGAATACCCCAGAGTAAAAAGAAAATTGTTTGTACATTATGTTGAGATATGTTTGTGTGCCTCAAGTCAGCTTATAATCGGCTCAGAAATCAAAATATTTCAAAACATTTAAGGGTTTCAGGTCTCTGGGAATGAGAATGCCTGTGATTGTGAAGAATAATTTAGCTATCACAATTGGCCTAGCACCGCCTTAGTAATAGCCCTGTCATTATGGCTATGATTACACAGATCGTAAGTAGGAGTTCGCTGTCAGCACACAGAGAGGGATAGCTGTTGACATATCTAGATATGGAATTGATATTGAAAAACTGCTGGGTAATTCTGTTTCTCTGGCCTGCTTCCGCTCCTAAGGTGTGTGGACATTGTGTGCTGTACTGTAGCAGTGGAGCACGTGGCAGACACTAGAAGCATGCCCTGTCCTGTGTCCGTTCTGATAAGAGGTGAGGAGCGAGAAATGAAAGGAAGCATGAATTAATTTTTCAACAACAAACTGATCTGACCCACATATGAGATGGAGATGGTCATCCTCAAAGAGGATTGTTTTGGTCCTGTTTTTGTCCTGTTTTGATCTTGTTTTGGTCCTGTTTTTGTCCTGCTTTTGTCCTGTTTTGGTCCTGTTTTGATCCTGCCATTGTGGCTTTAGCCTTAGTTTAGTCATACTCCCATTGTTGATTCTTAATAATTGTTTTCAGCTCAAGGGGAACTCATATGTATGGGTTTCCTTTGAAATGAAAACAGTTATTCTAATGGAGACATGTAGGTGGGTACAGTAGAGGGACACCTAAACTACCATTCAAAAGTTTGGGGTCACTTAGAAATGTCCTTGTTTTCGAAAGAAAAGCAAATGTTTTGTCCATTAAAATAACATACAATTGATCAGAAATACAGTGTAGACATTGTTAATATTTTAAATGACTATTGTGGCTGGAAACGGTGGATTTATTATGGAATATCTACACAGGCCTAGAAAGCCAAAATCTGCCTACAACATTAACACTGTATTTCTGATCAATTTGATGTTATTTTGATGGACAAAAAAATAGCTTTTATTTCAAAAACAAGGACATTTCTAAGTGACCCCAAACTTTTGAACAGAAGTGTAGGTCTAAGGTCAGTATGTTTAATATCACACTAATCAGAAACAATTTCTACGTGTCCAATTAACCCTGCTCAGAGGACATGATTTGAATTTAAAACAGATTATAAACAGCAAATTTGCTCCTCCAAACTGGCACAAACTGTTCCTTCATGTTAATTGCCTCATCCTCATGCAAAATATAGGCATAATTAAGACATTCGTTACATTTCCAGCCTTAGGTAAGATGCTGATTAGGACTCACTTATCTTCGTCTTCGACTCTAGAGAGGAGGACTCCATGTTCTTTGCATTAGGAGATGTTAATAAATAGTAGTGGGTCCATTACACCAGCCAAATCCTGATCTTGCAGATAAGGGTGTAACCCAGTTCCTTTACTACTACTTCTAATACAACTGTCACAACTCATGATACCATAACAGTGCTGGGTAAATTATAATAGGAAGAGAGATAAAAATAACTGTTGACCACTGAAATTAGCCAAAACATGGCCTTTTTTTGCACTATTGGTTAGAGCCTGTAAGTAAGCATTTCCCTGTAAGGTCTACACCTATTGTATTTGGCGCACGTGACAAGTAAACTTTGATTTGATTTGAGTTCACCCTGACGGTGTGACAAGGTGCTTCAGAGGCCATGGTTTCCTGCTCTGTGTATAGGACTAACAGAAAGCACTTCATATAGCTTCTGTTAAATAGCAACATTTAACAGTGGCGAGTGTAAAAGTACAGTCAAATAGTCATACAAGTGGGACTTGAGAAGGACATGATGTGTATGTAAATCTTTTGTGAGGATTTGCACACACAGGACTACTGTATTTAGTCAATGCCACTCCGACATTGCTGTGAGGAAGGAACAAAAGTGTGTCATGTAACAGCTGAAGATAAATGAGAGAGCCAATCAGCAGTGTCATTGAGGAGGCTTTTATTGACCAGTCTCTGGTTTGGTTGGTTATTATGATGGCTGCTTCCTGATTGGGTGATGGCAACATAAACAGAGAACAGCATACACAGTTAGGGGCAGAAGGGTTTAACAAAGTCCATCTTTATGTGCTGGGGATAGACTCTGTATCTCAGAGTATAGTGCTTATTAAACAGGGTATAGTGTCACTGCTGTGTTAGGGAAGCAAATGCTGTGTGGCAATACCGCGGTAGTCTACTCGTCTGAATGAATGTTCAATGAATTCAGTCTGTTGATTCATATTTGAGTTATTCATCGACCAAGGCTCCAGTACTCCGTTGGTTACCACGTCAGACTAATACCTCCAATGTCCTACCAGGCCATATAATGTTTTCCTGGTTGTGTTTGTTTGCTGTTTCCCTGTACAGCAGTGAGCCTCTACATGTATTGTTCAATAAAGAGGACATTGTTACCCCAACACTTCCTAGTGTAATGCAATGTAAGGCAATAATATTGTCGTCACAAAAAGGGATATCATTTTCATTACTTGAAATCTATTACAGTGCCTTGCGAAAGTATTCGGCCCCCTTGAACTTTGCAACCTTTTGCCACATTTCAGGCTTCAAACATAAAGATATAAAACTGTATTTTTTTGTGAAGAATCAACAACAAGTGGGACACAATCATGAAGTGGAACGACATTTATTGGATATTTCAAACTTTTTTAACAAAGCAAAAACTGAAAAATTGGGCGTGCAAAATTATTCAGCCCCCTTAAGTTAATACTTTGTAGCGCCACCTTTTGCTGCGATTACAGCTGTAAGTCGCTTGGGGTATGTCTCTATCAGTTTTGCACATCGAGAGACTGAAATTTTTTCCCATTCCTCCTTGCAAAACAGCTCGAGCTCAGTGAGGTTGGATGGAGAGCATTTGTGAACAGCAGTTTTCAGTTCTTTCCACAGATTCTCGATTGGATTCAGGTCTGGACTTTGACTTGGCCATTCTAACACCTGGATATGTTTATTTTTGAACCATTCCATTGTAGATTTTGCTTTATGTTTTGGATCATTGTCTTGTTGGAAGACAAATCTCCATCCCAGTCTCAGGTCTTTTGCAGACTCCATCAGGTTTTCTTCCAGAATGGTCCTGTATTTGGCTCCATCCATCTTCCCATCAATTTTAACCATCTTCCCTGTCCCTGCTGAAGAAAAGCAGGCCCAAACCATGATGCTGCCACCACCATGTTTGACAGTGGGGATGGTGTGTTCAGGGTGATGAGCTGTGTTGCTTTTACACCAAACATAACGTTTTGCATTGTTGCCAAAAAGTTCCATTTTGGTTTCATCTGACCAGAGCACCTTCTTCCACATGTTTGGTGTGTCTCCCAGGTGGCTTGTGGCAAACTTTAAACGACACTTTTTATGGATATCTTTAAGAAATGGCTTTCTTCTTGCCACTCTTCCATAAAGGCCAGATTTGTGCAATATACGACTGATTGTTGTCCTATGGACAGAGTCTCTCACCTCAGCTGTAGATCTCTGCAGTTCATCCAGAGTGATCATGGGCCTCTTGGCTGCATCTCTGATCAGTCTTCTCCTTGTATGAGCTGAAAGTTTAGAGGGACGGCCAGGTCTTGGTAGATTTGCAGTGGTCTTATACTCCTTCCATTTCAATATTATCGCTTGCACAGTGCTCCTTGGGATGTTTAAAGCTTGGGAAATCTTTTTGTATCCAAATCCGGCGGCTTTAAACTTCTTCACAACAGTATCTCGGACCTGCCTGGTGTGTTCCTTGTTCTTCATGATGCTCTCTGCACTTTTAACGGACCTCTGAGACTATCACAGTGCAGGTGCATCAACATTGGATCATTCAGAGATCCTCACTGAACTTCTGGAGAGAGTTTGCTGCACTGAAAGTAAAGGGGATGAATAATTTTGCACGCCCAATTTTTCAGTTTTTGATTTGTTAAAAATGTTTGAAATATCCAATAAATGTCGTTCCACTTCATGATTGTGTCCCACTTGTTGTTGATTCTTCACAAAAAAAATACAGTTTTATATCTTTATGTTTGAAGCCTGAAATGTGGCAAAAGGTCACAAAGTTCAAGGGGGCCGAATACTTTCGCAAGGCACTGTAACTATGTACTTGCTGTTATTCATTAAAGGCAAGGGGTAATATGATTATGTGATCTACATAGAAAAATATTAATAACAGCACTGGCAAAAAGCTATCAACAAATCCAATCCAGAGGGGCAACATCAAAGCGTTTGTGATTGGGGTTGATTACAGAGTCTTCACCTTACCCATGTGCAGCACAGAAGGATCTGTGCTCAATGGGCTGACAAACACTTTGTTTAAAGGAATGAGTGCAGAAAAAAACCCACAGAGTGAGTACCATAACTATAACATACATTTCCAACAGAAATGAAATCCCGTCACTAAGCTGTTTCTCAGTCAATTTAACGTTTTTACTTCGAGCTGTGTTTCATTGTGTTTTTCTTCTCAGACCGCTTTTGAGTTTTCAGCGTCTTCTGGTTACTCCACATTCCTGTGCACCGTTCAATGTTTTCATTCATCCAATAAAAACAAAGAGACTCTCTTCCTTGAGTTTAGAAAATCACATTACCATCTGCAGCTCCATATGGCTAGGCTTTTGCTTTCACAAACACAGATTCTCTCTACGAAATCCACACACACAGGGATGCATGCACCCGCACTTGCTCACGCACACACGCACGCACGCGCACGCGCACACACACACACACACACACACACACACACACACACACACACACACACACACCTGTTACTGTTTTATATAAATGTACAACTTCTCTCAATGTTTACCTAACCATGATGTGGTCAACACTGTCTATTTAATATCATTGTGCAAAGAGGAGCAGAGAATATCACACTGTAAACCAGATCCTTTATACCACCCCCCTTTGCAAGACTATGTGGAAAGTCTGACCCATTTCAACAGTCCATAGTATCTGTTACAATTTAACAGACTGGTCTGGTCTCTCCACAATGCAAACAGATGGGAGATAGGAGAAAACTTGGCAGTATGAGTTTATTACTGTTTGGTTACATATTCCAACATGATAGATCGCTTCATACAGGTCAAGACACAATATGAACGCAATATTGTTACACCTCATGTGCAACTGAGTGTACAAAACATTGGGAACATCTGTTCTTTGTGAATCAGCAGACAAAATATTTAAGTGCCTTTGAATGGGATATGGTAGTTGGTGCCAGGCGCACCGGTTTGTGTGTGTCAAGAACTGCAAAGCTGCTGGGATTTTCACGCTCAACAGTTTCCCGTTTGAATCAAGAATGGTCCACCACCCAAATGACAACAAGCCAACTTGACACAACTGTGGGAAGCATTGGAATGAACTTGGGTCAGCATCCCTGTGGAACGCTTTCGACAACTTATAGAGTCCATGCCCCAACGAATTTAGGCTGTTCTGAGGGCAAAATGGGCTGCAACTCAATAGTAGGAAGGGGTTCCTAATGTTTTGTACGCTCAGTGTATAAAATACACTCCATAGTTCTCTAGTTACAGTACATTCACATTTGGGTTGCATTTGCACATCAGTTCTTCCCTGCAAGAATACTGTTGCTGTTGTATCAAGCAGCATACTTTCTTCTCTCTCTCTCGCTTTGTCTTTGTAATGGAGATATTAAGGGACACAGCAGGGACAGAGGGAAAGAAGAAAGAACATTATATGCAGTCGAAAAAGGGAGGAAAGAAACCCAACTGATGACAGTGAAAGGACTCTGTGCCAGAATTGACTGCCCCACAAGAGCCTCTGGATGTGAAAGTAAACACAGAAACACACACACACATGGGTTTGCTCACTGGCACCATATAATTTGTGGTGGAATCTCAAAATTGGGCCTCTGAACAACTCAGGCTCTGGCGGGATGGTAAACAGACTTATATTGTTGCAAGAATGGAATGGAGGGAGGGAGTGAGGAGGGAAGAGGGAGGACAGAGGAGGGTTTCAAGTAACAAAGAAAGGAGAAAATAATGTCCTCAGATCTAACGGTCGTAAAAGAAAAAGCACTCTAAATAAAGAGAATGCTGAGGGAACACATTCATAAGACAGGCTTCTGTTTTTCTTTTCCTTCTTTTTGTTGCACTCGTTTATTAGAGAATCCTTTGGTTGAAATGCTTGGGGAGGTATGGTATGTTCAGGATGCCGATTCAAGAATTTCTTCTTCCATTGTGGGCACCTGGTTATAAAAGAGATGTGTTGATCAGTTGAGACAGGGCACTGATTCAATGGATCTGTTTCAACATTTCACAGTAAATTCAGTACATTTTTTTGCATTTGTATTCCCTTAACTTTATGCTGACAGAGTGTTTGATCGATTCCACTAGGTGACTTCAGGTGGAAAAAGCACTGAGGGCATGTCTCAGGGTGTCTGAAAATATTTGCTTCACCACAAGAGACCCATGCCAAGGAATTGTGCAGTTTGGGATCCTAAAACAGCCACCATATTCCAGTCCCTCCAGCATGTTGGCTCAGTTTTAGAAGTCACAATTCCCCAGGGCTGCAATCTTTAAAATGTATTCTTTAGTAGCTACAACTAGATAAACTAGATAGCCTACAACAGGGTTCCCCAACTGGTGCCCCGCATTAGGCCCTCCAATTTTTCTGAGCAAAAAATAATAATGTATTTTTTATTATGGTTGAACATGAAGTACTTTAAAAACACCAGCAAATCAGCTCCAATTGATTTTCATTTTGGAAATCTGTTCCAAAGTATTCCCACGGATAATAGAGAAATATATGTGATTGTATACAAATGTAAGCTCGATTTGAAATGAGGATGTTTCAGTCAATTTGCAGTCTATACATTTTTGAAAATGAAGAAAGAAAAAATTGGCCACGACTGAATCTAGTTGATGATCCCTGCCCTACGTACTGGTCTTGACGAGAAATGGAAAAAACAGTCGGGGGGAGGTTCTCTTCTGCACTGTTCAACCAATCCAGTAAATATGGAGGATGAGTTAAGATGTGTTGCCTTGTTAACGTCCAAAAGCGGAAGTCACATCACAGGCTCGCTTCACATTTCCCCTGAAAACCGGAACAACTGAGCTACATTACATGCTCCAAAAAATGTGAAAGTTATATTATTTTGTACTAATACAATTGCTCAGAGAAAGAGCTTTTGTTTAACCAACACCTTATTTGGCCGCCTTTCCTTCCAGTTCTCTGCTGCCAGTGACTGGAAACGAATTGCAAAAATCGCTAATATTGGAGACTTTTATTTCCCTCACCAACTTTAAACATCAACTATCTGAGCAGCTAACCGATCACTGCAGCTGTACATAGTCCATCTGTAAATAGCCCACCCAATCTACCTACCTAATCCCCATACTGTTTTTATTTTATTTACTTTTATGCTCTTTTGCACACCAGTATCTCTACTTGCACATCACATCATCTGCTCATTTATCACTCCAGTGTTAATCTGCTAAATTGTAATTATTTGCTCCTATGGCCTATTTATTGCCTACCTCCTAATGCCTTTTGCATACACTGTATACAGACTTTCTTTTCTCTACTGTGTCATTGACTTGTTTGTGTTATTGGCTTGTTTATTGTTTACTCCATGTGTAACTTCGTGTTGTTGTCTGTGTCACACTGCTTTGCTTTATATTGGCCAGGTCGCAGTTTCAAATGAGAACTTGTTCTCAACTAGCCTACCTGGTTAAATAAAGGTGAAATAAAATAAATAAAATTAAAACAAGTAATAGAACTAAATCTAAAAAAATTATTGGCACCCCTGTTTTCAGTACTACCTTTGCAAGGATGACACTAAAGCTTTTCTAAAATGTTTTATGAGACTGGAGAATACTTTGGGAATACTCCATACAGATCCTTGATATGCATCATCCGTGCTGGACTGCTCTCTTCAATTCAAACCACAGGTTTTCAATGAGGTCAAAGTCTGCAGACTCAATTAACAATTTTGATGTGTGCTTGGAGTTAAGCCCCATGACATCAAAGCTGCACCACCATATTTTACTGTAGGTAAAGTATGAGATACTTTTCTGCATATGCTTCAGGTTTTTTTTTACGCCAAATCCACAACTGGTGTTTCTTGGCCAAGGAGCTCTATTTTCATGTACAGTCATCTGACCATAGCACCGCATGGAGTTTTATCACCAGTGCTTTGGGTTTGGTATGTGGCTTGAGTGTGGCAGGCAGCCTCTGTCCAACTCTGATATCACCTCCCTTTATGACTGAAAATACCTACATTTAATACATTGTCATCTCAACACTACTAAACCTACCCCCTCTCTCTCTCTCTCTCTCTCTCTCTCTCTTTCTCTCTCTCATTCTCTTTCTAAGTAAGAGTAAAATACTTGGCATAATGTAGTAGCTTGATCATTTTGTGCATAATACCTGGGTCATCTAATGTGTTTTACATGAACCTTGGTTAACCCTATGACCCATCAGTCACGCGCCCAGCTCCCTGTGGCAGTCCAGTGAGTCCACCCAGCATGTTTCTCACTAATGAAATGAACCTTCTCTTCATTACTCAACTCTTTGCCACTTTGGATGTGGAAACAAGCACTTTCAATCTCTGGCTGTTTCACATACAGCAGCATTTACACTATAATTAAGTAAATATAGCTACTGTAGCAGATCATTTTCCTTATGAGTTCTTTGTTCACTAAGAGGTCTTTGTTCAGCACACTGAATGCTAAGATGTCTTTGAAACAGCACACTCTGAATGCTACAGTAAGAGGTTGTTGTTCAGAACATTCTGAATGCTAAGATGTCTTTGTTCAGCACACCCTGGATGCTAAGAGGTCTTTGTTCAGCACACCCTGAATGCTAAGAGGTTTTTGTTCAGCACACCCTGAACGCTAAGAGGTCTTTGTTCAGCACACCCTGAATGCTAAGAGGTTTTTGTTCAGCACACCCTGAACGCTAAGAGGACTTTGTTCAGCACACCCTGAACGCTAAGAGGTCTTTGTTCAGCACACCCTGAATGCTAAGACGTCTTTGTTCAGCACATTCTGAATGCTATAAGAGGTCTTTGTTCAGCACATTCTGAATGCTAAGAGATCTTTGTTCGGCACACCCTGAATGCTAAGAGGTCTTTGTTCAGCACATTCTGAATGCTAAGAGGTCTTTGTTCAGCACATTCTGGATGCTAAGAGATCTTTGTTCAGCACATTCTGAATGCTAAGAGGTCTTTGTTCAGCACATTCTGAATGTTAAGAGGTCTTTGCTCAGCACATTCTGAATGCTAGAGATCTTTGTTCAGCACATTCTGAATGTTAGAGATCTTTGTTCAGCACATTCTGAATGCTGAGAGGTGTGATGGGGAAGCAATGATTTTATTTCTTTCCAACACACCTCACACGATTGAGCTTTTGCATGCATATGATGCATGAATGAAGCACAGGTGAAATTATTGGATTGTTTGGACAGCTGAGCACACTGTGACATAAAGTTTCCCAAAGCAGATATGCACATTAATAAACACACACACACCCTTGCTGACTGACACCGATGCTGATCGGGTATCAGCTTTATGTCACTGTTAAACCTATGTGTCCTGAATATTTGGCTGTAAGTTGATTTTCTGCAAGTCTGTATCAATCTGGGTTATTGGCCTTTTGCTTTTTATTTCAGACTGTGTACTCTCTGAAGTAATCAGAAATACCGGATATACGGTACATGGATGAAAGTCGCAAACAAGTAAACAACAGACAAATGCGTATGTGAAAACAATCTCTCTCTTCAACTTCTCTCATTCATTATCTATCTATCTAGCACATGCACACAGACGCATGGACACACTCACCCTAGTCACAAGATAGAATTTGAGCTCTTCATGTAATTGTGCTGTGTTCTGCCAAATATGTAATTACAAGGGCCTTCGGTGCATTCACTTTACTGATACTGCATCACACATGTTCTCTCCCTGCCCCCTCAAACTGTGAACTCAGAGTGCCAGACAGTGAAATATCTGTTTCCCCCGGTATGGTAGGTTCCGGCAAGCAGCTTGATTTAAGACTGGAGCTAGAGCTGGAGCTGGGATGAATGCCTCCCCCTGTCATCAATGTAGGCCAATGCAGCCAGTTAATCTGGGTCCTTGGATCAGAACAGGTGAATGGAGCAGACAGATCTTAAAGGGATACTTCGAGATTTTGTCAATGAGGCCCTTTATATACTTCCCCAGAGTCAGATAAACTCATGTATACCATTTTTATATCTCTGCATGCAGTTTGAAGGAAGTTGCGAGCTAGCATTAGCGCAATGACTGGAAGTCTATGAGTATCTGTTAGCATTTAGCATTGGCTTGCTAAACTACCTCTAACTTCCTTCATACTGGACACAGAGACATACAAATTGCATTCACAAGTTCATATGACTCTGGGGAAGTAGATCAAATACGTTATTGGCAAAATACCGAAGTGTCTTTTTTTTTTTTTTTTTTTGAGGTGGCCAAGCACAGCGCATCACGATGACATGACTCACAACTCACACTTTTACTATGTGTACATTAATAATGTGCTATGGCTCCTAGGAAGTCTGCTTTTCCTGTAAAGGGGGACTTTACAAAGACAGACCTTGCCACTCCACTGCTGCAGGTCGGCACAAGCAGAGATAGACCACCTTTGATAAATGGCTGGCAGTGGAAAGTGAGAAAGACCTTGCTGCCTCTGCTCACTGCGTCAAGAGTTATTTTAAACACTACCACATGCAAGGAAGCACATGGTGATGGATCCCAGATGTGTGCGAGAGAAGGAGCTAGCTCCATTTGGACTGTGGCCACAACAGTCCAGACCAGATTGCAATTGTATTGTCCAGTGTTGTGTTGATGGTTTAGACTAATTATAAGACTGATTAGAGTAAGTTTGGCAATGGACTGAAAGGCCTTGAGTGCTTTGAGTCAACAAGTACCAATGCCAAAGACAGTCTTAGATAGTGGTTCATAAACATACAAACCCGCACGCATGCATGCAAAGGGAAATGTACATGAATGCACACCATCGGTGCATAATACAATGCACAATGTCTTTCAAACCAATTTATGCAATGTGTTAAAGATGATGCCAGAAATGTGTTTTATAGAGACTGTCATCATCCACTAGATCCAGGATAACGTTCCCGGTCCATGCTCTGAATATTTTCTCCGTTTTTTTCTTTCCATTTTATGATTGTCAGCACAGCCCTGTATATTTCCAAGAGAGCCAGTAACCAACACGACATCATGCTTAAATGCCTTAATGAGCTGATAAAATCAGATTCAGGAGATTTCTCGGGGAGACTTTCCTTGACTTCCTTGTAGGCCTAGAGAGGGATATCTTTGTGTTTGTGTTTGTAAGATGGGGAGGGGGGGGGATTTTAGAGTCATATGTAAGATATTAAGATATTCCTTTGAAGAGCAGCATAAAATGTGGAGGATTCCAGAAGTACCGACAGAAAGGGCCAAACCCAGAAGATTATGTCATGCACACACACACACACACACACATACGTGCATATGCACACACACGGACACACACACACATCATAGTGATAGTAGATGCAGGACTTGCCAACAATTTGACTCAGGGTGTCATGCATTTGGTGTGTGTCCGAGTAAAACTTGTGGGCCAATGGGTCACACGATTAATTAAATGCTAAGTGTGGAAAACATTCAATTGTGATTGTGATGTTGACTTTGTTTCCCTTTTTAATCTCCTCCTAATATTGTTTTAATCTTTGATTCATCAGCATTGATTATATTGAATAACATAGCCCAAGGTCCTGGAGCTCAGTGTTGTTTTGCCTGTAAATGAGGACCAGGTCCCCGTTTCCTCGGCTCTCTCACTTTGAACGTTGTCTAATATGTAACTAAGAATGGCCAGATAATTTAGACATGCTGTGGTGTCATTGTGATCTTATTCTGTGCACTTACACTAAGTTGTGATCAAACAAATGTCCAAAGCACAAATACAGATCTAAAAACAAACTGCTTACCAGAGGAGGCTGGTGGGAGGAGCTATAGGAGGTCGGGCTCAATTTAATGGCTAGGATTGAATAAATGGATCATGTGGTTTCCATTTGGTTCATGTGTTTAATACCATTCCATTTAGCCACTACAATGAGGCAATCCTCCTATAGCTACTCCTACCAGCCTCCTCTGCTACTTTCTATTGGAAGATTTGGGAGCTGAAAGACACAAGACAAAAGTAAAATTGACAAACATGCACGTACACGCACATGCCCACAGGTGCACGCACACACACCACTGGTTTCTCTCAATACCCAGGCTATCCAGACATCCACCCACATCTTTCCACAGTACTTGTCTACAGTAGCCCAGTCAAAGCCAACACACGTAGGTCGCAGCACCCTTGGGCCCGTTTTTCCACCAAAACATCATGTTTCCTGGTGTGTAGCCTGCCAGGTGCACGGTAGACTGGACAAAAAACATTTTGTTCAGGGTAAATGCTTCTCCACCACAGCCCTGCAACCATTCTAACCACTGAGAATAAGTAAAGTAGGGGCCTATCTTTTTCTGAAATTCCCTTGGGTGTGAATAATTGAATTAATTTATATTTATAGTGCATAGCCTGTACTCATAATCATGCTAATGTATATGATTTAGTGTAATCAACTGCAAAGCTCTAATGGCTAGTTCTCTTCACAATACGGAAAAGGCCAATGGTATTATCTTTTCACCCAATACTTTAAAAGGGTAAGGAAATCAGAGTTGAGATTGTAAGGCAGTGTTTAATAGTTTCCTATCTCAGCTTCCCAAACTGATCTTTAATTAGTCAGAGTTATATTTATAGAAAGATTGTCATCATTGAACACATCATTATGCATGTATGTATGTCTGTGGAGGAACGCTAGTCCATTGTGCAGGGAGGAACACTGAGCTAGCTGATTAAATATATTATACATTATTATGTCATTACATGTTTAGATTGTAAATAACTTGTTGTTATGTAACACTCCATTCCCCCAAAATAAATAGAACTATTTTGGAGATCAGAACATAGTCCTGAGAAATATCTGCCAATTTGACATGAACATAGTCAAACACTAGTCTACATAGTGCGAGAGGGGAATGAGAGAGCCAGGAATCCAGAGAGATCCAGCCTTGTTATTTGATTTGAACATGTCAGCAATACATGAAGCAATCCCTCAGCTTCCAGGGTCAATCTTGAAAATATATTATGCTTGCCAGCATGCTACTTTCCAGGTTCTTTTGATCTCTTCAGCTCACAGCTTGCCACTGTGCTGTGAGATTAATCAAATAAACCCTGCAGAACAAACACATAGAACAAACTAGCCTAATTTTCATCAAGGACATTTATCAGCAATTAGTAAGGCAGATATTAAATCACCATCAATGAAAATGAATCTGCCTTCAATCACTACAACTTCAATCACCTACTGTAATTCAAGTTTGATCATAGGTATCTATTCCCCTTTCCCGTAAGGGTCAGGGGTATCAGGGCTCAGGAGTACATGTACATGTGTGTGAAAGTGTGCCTAAGTGAGTGTGTGTGAAAGGGGGAAGGGTTGTTAACACCTGCTGTTATTCTGGGGAGAGCATGTGCAAAAGCAGAGGACGGTGTGAAACTGAGGAGGCTTGAGGAATGCAAATGGACAGTAGGGTTGATTTCCTGCTGGTAGCATCTGTCAGAAAGTCTGCCTCAAACCAACATGCTGACACTGCTCCGCCCAGTATTAGACCCTAACCTGACCACTGCGGACCCACTCTAATCTTATCGAATGTCAATTTGAACAAAAAAAGAAAACGGTTCAGGGTTTCATTTGATACAGCCTGGTTCGATTCCAGGCTGTATCACAACCGGCCGTTATTGGGAGTCCCATAGGGCAGCACACAATTGGGCCAGCGTCGTCTGGGTTTGGCCGGTGTAGGCCGTCATTGTAAATAAGAATTTGTTCTTAACTGACTAGTTAAATAAAGGTAGGGGAAAAAATGTAATATATTTTGCCCTTCCTCTCTAAAAATCAACATATCGGGTTCCCTATGTGTTATAATTTGATAAGACTGGGAAGAAAAGGAAGGTTGAGAATACAAGCAGAGAAGAAAGTATTGGCACAGCGCAACTGTAAGCCGAAGCCATCATCAATCAAGTTCAGTACGATTATGTAATATATTTTTTTATGAAAGGGTCAGAAGGCAGCGTAATAACAGATGGTGGATCTGAACACATTCAGTCATGGTGCGGATATGTGTCTGCTCAAACACACACACATGCATTGCACCCACACGTGTTTTCTTCTGATAGGGTCGCGCAAAGGCTGGCTTCAGCAGTAAATGTTATTGCCATCAGACAAAGGGTGAAATAAGCCCCATTTCCTTGTATCTCTCATGCCATGTACTAAATAATTATTAGGTGTGCAGTTTACTCCCTCTGGACTAAGATCTACTTCACATCTATGCTATTTAGGTTGGTCGGGACTTCATCCACAGCTCAGCACGGGGAAACAGATGGAGACTTTGTTTGGACCAGGCTGGAGGAGTCATGAACTAATGCACGAGAGGAAGTCCTTCATATCAAACAAGCCCTTTGAATGACTGCCACTGCTTTACAGGAACACATAGGAAACTCCTCAACGGTTGGAGTGTGCCCATACATGTGAGAGCTTGATGGATACTATACCCACCATCTGCTTAACAAGATCAGCTTCCACATACGGCTCCCAGGTGGCAGCACTGAGGGCCACATCTAAGCACAGGAGGTTGGCGGCACCTTAATTGAGGAGGACAGGCTCGTGGTAATGGCTGGAGCAGAAGAAGTGGAATGGTATCAAATAAGTCAAACATATGGTTTCCCATGTCTTTGATGCCATTCGATTCGCATCTTTTCAGCCATTAATTATGAGCCGTCCTCCGCTCAGCAGCCTCCACTGCATTTTAGGATACTATTTAATTTGGTTTTATTACTACAGGTATCCCAAGCAGCTGAAGGGCAGACAGTGCTCAAGACGCATCCTGGGGAAGGTTGAAAGCAACCTTCCCCTGGAGCTTTAGTGATAGTGGTGTGAATGAACACTAGCACCCTTGTGAGATTAGGCTTTGAGGATCTTATCAGGGGAAGTGACAATTTATCTGGGCTCAGCATGTAAACGTGATGACAAGTGTTCACAGTGAATTTGGTTCCTACGACTAGATTTAATAGATACAAATAGATGTAGGATTTTAATTTGAGTCAATTTGCTACAGCAGTCCTGCAGAAACAGGAAATGTGAATTATTATGTGGATTATAACATAATGGCATTTTTTTGTAGGGGTTGATACATTTTTTATTAGGGCAAATCAAGTCTGACATTTTAAAGTAGAAATTACTAACTTCAGAAGCATTTTTAAACCTTGAATACACTACAAGTTTGAATTTCCAACTGTGCAGAAAATTCTCAGCAACAAAAGTTTGATCAAGATAAGATCAAGATCCTACATCTGTACATTAAGTAAACTACCATAAATAGACCTGCATTCAGTTTGTCAAGCAACATTTTTTTTGTTGGCATACAGTGCATTTGGAAAGTATTCAGACCCCTTGACTTTTTCCATATAATGTTAAATTACAGCCTTATTCTAAAATTGATTAAATAGTTGTTTCCCTAATCAATCTACACACAATACCCCACAATGACAAAGCAAAAACAGGTTTTAAGAACTTTTTGCAAATGTAATACTACATTTACATAAGTATTCAGACCCTTTACTCAGTACATTGTTGAAGCACCTTTGGCAGCGATTACAGCCTTGAGTCTTCTTAGGTATGACTCTACAAGCTTGGCACTCCTGTATTTAGGGAGTGTTTCCCATTCTTCTCTGCAGATCCTCTCAAGCTCTGTCAGGTTGCTGCATAGCTATTTTCAGGTTTCTCCAGAGATGTTCGATTCTTCACCGTAGAGATGGTGCCAGGTTTCCTACAGATGTGACGCTTGGCATTCAGGCCAAAGAGTTCAATCTTGGTTTCATCAGACCAGAGAATCGTGTTTCTCATGGTCTGAGAGTCCTTTAGGTGCCTTTTGACAAACTCCAAGCGGGCTGTCATGTGCCTTTTACTGAGAAGTGACTTCTGTCTGCCCGCTAACGTAAAGGCCTGGTTGGTGGAGTGTTGCCGAGATGGTTGTGCTTCTGGAAGGTTCTCCCATATCCACAGAGGAACTCTGGAGCTCTATCAGAGTGACCATAGGTTTCTTGGTCACCTCCCTGACCAAGGCTCTTCTACCTCGATTGCTCACTTTGGCCGGGAGGCAAGCTCTAGGAAGAGTCTTGGTGGTTCCAAACTTCTTCCATTTAAGAATGATATGATGGAGGCCACTGTGTTCTTGGGGACCTTCAATTCTACAGACATTTTTTGATACCCTTCCCCAGATCTGTGCCTCGACACAATCCTGTCTCGGAGCTCTAAGGGCAATTCCTTCAACCTCATGGCTTGGTTTTTCCTCGGACATGCACTGTCAACAGTGGGACCTTATATAGACAGGTGTGTGCCTTTCCAAATCATGGCCAATCAATTGGATTTACCACAGGTGTAGTTGTAGAAACATCTCAAGGATGATCAATGGAAACAGGATGCACCTGAGCTCAATTTCAAGTCTCATAGCAAAGGGTCTGAATACTTATGTAAATAAGATATGTGTTTTATATTTTTTATTAATTTGCAAAAATGACAAAAATCTATTTTGGCTTTGTCATTGTGGAGTATTGTGTGTAGATTAATGAGAACATTTTTTTTTATTGAATACATTTTCGAATAAGGCTGTATCATAAGAAAATGTGGGGAAAGGGAAGGGGTCTGAAGACTTTCCGAATGCACTGTAGATATACTTCCGGAGGCAATGAATTTTCACCACATGTCATTGTGTAAATATATCAAATTTACACTTGACAGAGTAAAAGGAATGCAAGTCATGCTAAAACAGTAGGAGTAACGCAATTACAAGTCATGCTAAAAGTGTAGGATAGAGAGTGTATGAGAATGGTGTGGGAGAATGAACAATAAATAAATGCCTGCAACAATATCATAAATCACACTTCTGTTTCAATGGAAGTCTTTGAGTAACACGACACCCACATGATTTCATTGGCATACAACCAGTCAGCCCATTTTCTCTTCTCATGGGTTGTGCCTATGGTGACAGTGTCAGAGATCACACACAGAGGTGCTGCAGGAGTGTTGGAGAAGAGAAAAGTGAAAGTAGCATTGAGGCCAACAGCTGTTGGTTGTTGGGCTGGCAACAGGTGTCCAGAGACAGACAGCCCAGGCCCAGGGACATGTATTTTTAGCCCTGAGTTTCCGCCATGCTGGCCAGAGGGTCTGGAAATACCTATCCTCAGGTTCAGAGAAGCTAGGACAGTCCCCTCTGTTGAGTTTAGGCACTAACTCAAAATACTAAATTCAATGATCCACAACACCATATAACCGTCTCATACTCCAAATGACAAATACCAAACATTTATAAGACAGGAAATTGCAATAAAACTTCACCAGTGAACAGCAGAACTGTTTGATTCTCAAGCCACAGATTTAGCAGCTTTCGCTAGAGGGGACTGTTTCTCCTTATTAAGGCATCAGCATGCTTCGGTTCAGCTGGCGCCTAGTTGAACTCGGCAAGGAGAACAAGTGTGCTCGCATACTCCCTTAAAACCCCTCTTCAAAAACGTGATTAAAGCAGAAATAGTATTGTTTGTCTATCTTGAGACGCTGTAGTCTGAAAAAATTTACCGAATTAATCCAAGATATCTCAAGAAATCTTTGTCGCACAATTTTGCATCTAACTAAGATTGGTGCAGTATTCTCAAGTGAAAAAATGTACATGAAAGCAATTCATCTCTTGTGGAATGACAGCAAACACTTTATTGGCCAATCGCAGATGAAAGAGCGTAGACAGCTACCAACTTCGGCTTGTCTTGCGGAAACATTTATTGTGCATGAACAGCTGAAAGAAAACACTTGCCGAAGACCAAAATGAACAAAAACATCCCAAAATGTCCATATAATATATGCACAAACTGTTCCAAACTGTTTTGGGTGGGATGCCTTTAAGGCATCCGCATGCCTTTTAGACAGCTCCAGAGTCCACAGTGATGCCCCTTAGGTCCTCCTGTGGAGTGCACGTGTGGAGTCCATATTGAACTGTATGTATGATTTCGGCATGGAGGTGTTAATGAAGTGATGAAAACATCACAGTTAATGCTGACGGTGGATTCACTGCCAAAAATCCTAAGGCAAAAAAAAGTTGTAAAAAATGAATAAAGGGAAAACAGACATAAAGGTAGTATGACTGGTTTGGATTTAATATGACGTTAAAATAAATATCAGTGGACCGTCAACCAGTTCCCATTCATCTCCTAGATAGTTTGTGTGTATACATTGATATGTAGGCTAAAGTGAGCCTTTACATTTTTTTTAATGTAGTTCTGTCCTTGAGCTGTTCTTGTCTATTGATGATATTATGTCATTATGTTTCGTGCGGACCCCAGAAAGAATAGCAGCTAATGTGGATCCTAATAAAATACCAAATACATTTGAGGGGGCTTACACTCAACTCCATAACTACAACAAAGTTTAGGAGAACAATACGACAGCTACTACTACTTCTACTGCTACAAACAATATAACCATTCATTGTGTCCTTGCTACCATTACTCGCATGTTGTTTTGACAGGAATGGAAATATGTATAGAAACCATTCTTTCAAATGGATCCACATGCCATTGTACATTTCAGTATGTGGCTCCTGTAAAACAGCACTGCTGTCTGCTGTTAGACATTAGCAACTCTGTTGCAATCCACAGCCAACTGTCAGCGAAGGATTCCGCTATAATGTGGTGAGTGATACAAATACATGTTTACCTGCATGGCTGACTGAGGAATAATAAGGACATTTAGGTTTTCACTTTACAGTATGTTCTGTTTGATTCTTTATTCCATACCACCACCTAGTGGAGGACCACACCACTCTGCAATGGGAAAGTTTGGTGAAAGGTGACAGAGGAAAACATCTCAGAGCCCTGTGGAACGGTTAGGGTTGAGCATTAATCTATGGACATGAAGTTAAGGTTAGGGTTAAGGTTGAGTCGAGATGTGGACATGAAGCTAGGGTTATGGTTACGTTTGAGGCTATGGTTAGGGTTGAGCTGGGATGGGAAAATAAAGCTACAGTAGGGTTTCTGGTTAGGGTAGGGTTGATGCTAGGGTTATGGTTGAGCCAGGATTCGGACAAGAAATCAGATGCAACAGACTGCAGATGTTAATGCGAGTGTAGCGAAATGCTTGTGCTTCTCTAGTTCCGACAATGCAGTAATAACCAACGAGTAATCTAACCTAACAATTTCACAACAGCTACCTTATAGGTGGTATAGAGTACAGTATATACAGTGGGGCAAAAAAGTATTTAGTCAGTCACTTATTTTCCACCATAATTTGCAAATAAATTCATAAAAAATCCTACAATGTGATTTTCTGGATTTTTTTTCTAATTTTGTCTGTTATAGTGGAAGTGTACCTATGATGAAAATTACAGGCCTCTCTCATATTTTTAAGTGGGAGAACTTGCACAATTGCTGGCTGACTAAATACTTTTTTGCCCCACTGTACATATGAGATGAGTAATGTAGGGTATGTAAACATTATATTAAGTGGCATTGTTTAAAGTGGCATTGTATGGCAGCAGCCACTCAATGGCTGTTTAACAGTCTGATGTCCTTGAGATAGAAGCTGTTTTTCAGCCTCTCTGTGCTTTGAAGCACCTGTACTGACCTCGCCTTCTGGATGATAGCGGGGTGAACAGGCAGTGGCTCAGGTGGTTGTTGTCCTTGATGATCTTTATGGCCTTCCTGTGACATCGGGTGGTGTAGGTGTTCTGGAGGGCAGGTAGTTTGCCCCCGGTGATGTGTTGTGCAGACCTCACTACCCTCTGGAGAGCCTTACGGTTGTGTGCAGAGCAGTTGTCGCACGAGGCGGTGATGCTCTCGATTGTGCATCTGTAAAATGTTTGAGTGCTTTTGGTGACAAGCCAGATTTCTTCAGTCTCCTGAGTTTGAAGAGGCGCTGCTGCGCCTTCTTCACCACGCTGTCTGTGTGGGTGGACCAATTCAGTTTGTCCGTGATGTGTACACCGAGGAACTTAAAACTTTCTACCTTCTCCACTACTGTCCCGTCGATATGGATAGGGGGGTGCCCTCTGCTGTTTCCTGAAGTCCACAATCATCTCCTTTGTTTTGTTATTTTCCTGACACCACACTCCGAGGGCCCTCACCTCCTCCCTGTAGGCCATCTCGTCATTGTTGGTAATCAAGCCTACCACTGTAGTGTCGTCTGAAAACTTGATGATTGAGTTGGATTCGTGCATGGCCACGCAGTCATGGGTGAACAGGGAGTACAGGAGAGGGCTCAGAACACACCCTTGTGGGGACCCAGTGTTGAGGATCAGCGGGGTGGAGATGTTGTTACCTACCCTCACCACCTGGGGGCGGCCCGTCAGGAAGTCCAGGACCCAGTTGCACAGAGCGGGGTCGAGACCCAGGGTCTCGAGCTTGATGACGAGCTTGGAGGGTACTATGGTGTTAAATGCTGAGTTGTAGTCGATGAACAGCATTCTCAAATACGTATTCCTCTTGTCCAGATGGGTTAAGGCAGTGTGCAGTGGGGTTGCGATTGCATCGTCTGTGGACCTATTGGGGTGGTAAGCAAATTGGAGTGGGTCTAGGGTGTCAGGTAGGGTGGAGGTGATATGATCCTTGACTAGCCTCTCAAAGCACTTCATGATGACGGGCGGTAGTCGTTTAGCTCAGTTACCTTAGCTTTCTTGGGAACAGGAACAATGGTGGCCCTCTTGAAACATTTGGGAAAAGCAGACCGGGATAAGGATTGATTGAATATGTCCGTAAACTCACCAGCCAGCTGGTCTGCGCATGCTCTGAGGACGTGGCTGGGGATGCCGTCTGGGCCTGCAGCCTTGCGAGGGTTAACTCGTTTAAATGTTTTACTCACGTCGGCTGCAGTGAAGGAGAGTACACAGGTTTTAGTGGCGGGCCGTGTCAGTGGCACTGTATTGTCCTCAAAGCGAGCAAAGAAGTTGTTTAGTCTGTCTGGGAGCAAGACATCCTGGTCCGCGATGGGGCTGGTTTTCTTTTTGTAATCCATGATTGACTGTAGACCCTGCCACATACCTCTTGTGTCTGAGCCATTGAATTGCGACTCTACTTAGTCTCTATACTGACGCTTAGCTTGTTTGATTGCATTGCGGAGGGAATAGCTACACTGTTTGTATTCGGTCATGTTTCCGGTCACCTTGCCCTGGTTAAAAGCAGTGGTTCGCGCTTTCAGTTTCGCACGAATGCTGCCATCAATCCACGGTTTCTGGTACGACATCGCCAATGCACTTGTTAATGAACTCGCTCACCGAATCAGCGTATAGGTCAATGTTGTTTGACGCAATGCGGAACATATCCCAATCCACGTGATCGAAGCAATCTTGAAGCATGGAATCAGATTGGTCGGACCAGGGTTGAACAGACCTGAGAGCGGGAGCTTCCTGATTTAGTTTCTGTCTATAGGCTGGAAGCAACCAAATGGAGTCGTGGTCAGCTTTTCTGAAAGTAGGGCGGGGAGGGCCTTATATGCGTCGCAGAAGTTAGAATAACAATGATCCAGGGTTTTATCAGCTCTGGTAGCACAATCGATATGCTGATAGAATTTAGGGAGTCTTGTTTTCAGATTAGCCTTGTTTAAATCCCCAGCTACAATGAATGCAGCCTCAGGATATGTGGTTTCCAGTTTACATAGAGTCGAATAAAGTTTGTTCAGGGCCATCGATGTGTCTGCTTGGGGGGGGGTATATATGCGGCTGTGATTATAATCAAAGAGAATTCGAAGAGAATCAATGGATGATCAATGGAAACAGGATGAACGTGAGCTCAATTTTGAGTCTCAAAGCAAAAGGTCTGAATACTTATGTAAATAAGGTTTTTTATTTGTAATAAAAAAATGCCTAAACCTGCTTTGGCATTAAGGGGTGTTGTGTGTAGATTGATGAGAATTTTATTTAATTTAATACATTTTAGAATAAGGCTGTAGCGTAACAAAATGTGGAAATAATCAAGGGGTCTGAATACTTTCCGAATGCACCGTATGTCTCTTCTGCCTATTTGAAGCAGGATGTGAAATCTGACACCACTTGAAGCTGGGATGTCCCTCCCATAGCCACGGAAAGTATCGGGGCACTGGGCCATTACTATCAGTAGCGGTGCATGGGAAGCCAAGCCCCCCCTGATTAAAAAAAGCCATATTAGAACCTTGTGTTGTGATAATTGTGTTGTTTGTTCTATAAATCGTGTTAATTCATATACCTTGCGACCGTGATATATAGGCCTAAAGGCAGAGACAATAACAAGAAGACACAATGGCAGAATACATTCAACCGCACCTTTGTTTTATCACAAAACCGGACAGCAACCTTTGTCCAGTGAAGCCCACAAATCATATTGCATGTACAGAAACAGACAGTTACATTACCTACAGCATGATCAAGCAAGTTAATGTTTCCGACTAAACAACTATTAATTTAGAACCACAGAGTTACCTCAAATCGCAAAGAAAACAGGAGCTGCCTCCACTATTCCAGCAACTTCAACATTTCAACATCATCAAATCACCTCTGCTTAGTCTAATACAGTGATAACTAAAAGATACCAAAAACAATTTAGTCCAATCAACGTAAGCTTAATATGATGTGACTGTCCATGGTTCTTATTTCTGTGCGTGCGGGCGTGTGGGTGTGTGCACATTTATGCAAGTAGAAAAACTCACCCTACTTGTAGAGAAACGCCAATGCCATCCTCCCTCTTTTTCATGTTGACGAAACAGTCTATCACTGTCATATAGTACACACTTTTATTATTTGTTGTCCTAGGCTACCTGGCTCAAAAGCTTGCTCGCTAGACTAACTTCCATTCATGGACAGCTAGTTAACATTAGCTTAGCTAGTTAACATTAGCCTTCTACATCTAGCTACATTTTGAACTTCCATCCTCTCAGGCCAGCGGCACAACAATGTGTAAATTAATGGTTGGATCAGAATCGTCGTTATAATCATTGGCCATTACAGAGAATTAAGTAAAACCACAAGTCCAAATCCCTATCCCCATACATTGCTAATTTAGGAAAGGGGTAATTTTAGCTAGCTGGCTAGCTAGCCACCAGAGGACAACAACACAACGAGATAAATCAATGCAAGTTTTTCTGTCAATGACGTATGCTCTTAATGTGATTTCATAGGAGTTATGCCAAATCCAAGCTGGCTTTCCACACAAAGTTTAGCTCAAGGCTGATTGGCAAAAATGTATACTTTTTTTGTCAAGGGAGGACAGAGGCTCGCTGGCTTCCTTCCCTTGCATTCTCTACGGGCGGGAACAATGTCATACTGTGATCATTTGGATCAGATAGAATCATATAGATGGCTACATGTAGAGAGACACAGGGGGGCTGTTTTGCTCGCTCGGAAGCTTTCTCCCGTGAGATACATTCAGCCTCTTCCGAATTGAAGGAAAATTATGCAACAAAGAGAGACATAACATAAAATTATTTATCTTTCAATTTTTTTTTTATTGGTAAATGTTTTGGGAGATCCTGGCTTCTCTTGGCATTCATGAATACACGCCACTGATTACTAGTCCTCTATTAGCGGACCGATACAGCCGTCTGTAGCGCAGGCTAATGTTTCTTTTTTTTATTTGTAAAAAAAAAATCACAAAAGTAGTGCACTTGGCCATTACTAGTCCTGCATTAACGGACTGTTATAGCAGTCTGTCGCGCAGGCATTTGTTTTCTTATTTAGATTTTTTTCACAAAAGTAATGCACTGGGCCTTTACGAATCATGTAATGGCCCAGTGCACTACTTTTGTTAAAAAATAATAACAAATTAATAAATAAAACATTAGCCTGCGCTACAGATGGCTATATCGGTCCACTAATACAGGACTAGTATAGGCCCAGTGCACTACTTTTGTAAAATATTTATATTTTCATATTTTTACTGTGTACTTGAGCTTGTGTCCTCAAAAGTGACTACACCTCAGCAATGTATAACTATTTTTTTACCAGAAAGGTGATATTTGAGCCTTTATAGGAGTACGCAGCATTACTAGTTATTGTTTATGGCCCTCTCAAGATAATTACTTTTGGGGATTATGTAGATTACATTTTTGAATAGATTTAGTTACGTTTAAGAGGTTTTAATCCCCACTGATGTGTATAAAAGTAGTTTACTGGAGGTATACGCCATATACATTAATATGGCTGATGGAACAGATCAGAATGTTTAGCTTAAAATGTTGATAAACTATATCTTCACATTTGAAGTGCAGCAATGTGCACTGTAGGCCTACGCATGAATGTTACAAAACGCATTTTGTGGGAAAACACTTTTCTAAAATGCGCACTGCACATGAAAGCAGTTTCATGGAAAGAGATGGAAATATCCATTAGAAATTTAGAAAGAGGTGAGATCTAAAGATGCAACTATCATGGGTTGCTAATATGACTACGATAATGCGTTTGGCTGCTAGACAATAAAAGTTGATTTGCAAACCAATAGAACAGGAGAGGACATATGTTTATAAAATATTTCCATCAACATTTCTATTTGTCGAATTTTGAAATGCCTCATAACATGCCTCATAACATGAAGTAAAACATCCAGGTTTAAAACGACTAATTAAGGAAGTGGAAAAATATATGAGGATGCGTAGAAGGAAGTTATTAAATGTTAGCTAGCCTCTACCTACCCAGAAGAATGATATCATGATTATTTGCATCAATCCAGTTGCCATTTGATTTGAAAACTCTATCTCGTAAGAAAAAAACAGTGCTAGGTGCCTGCTTGCTTGAATTAAAGGGTAAATAAACAACAAAAACTAAATTCTCCAGACCTTGAAAGTGATCTCCTGATGTGGCATTGTTGTGGATTTAGAATGTCCAATTTGGTTGTTTTTCTATTTAAAAAGTGTGCCTTTGAGAGCAACAACCTGAAAATGTTGAATTTCTGACTTAGTTGACAGCCTCATGTATTAGTACAGCTAGGGTTGGCCTGACTGAGAAAAACCAACATGGCATTTATAATTTTAGTTCATTCAGAGTACTTGTCACTGTTTCTCATAGGGCAGCTTTACTTCGCCAGGCAGGCCGTTTGGGATGTTTTGTTGTTGTTGCTATATTAGAGTATTGTCACCTTCGCTGGAATGAATATCGGACCAAGGCGCAGCGTATGTTGAGTTCCACATGTTGGGGAATAATCAGAATTGGTTGGTAACATAGGTAAGATGTTTTATATTCATCATATGTTTGTAAGTTACTTCTCATCAGAATGGTATTTGTGTATAATACTGTGGCGAGGTTGCAGTTATCTGTTCTATGTCAAGACTAAGTTGCATGGACCGCAGAGAGGGGAGAGGTCAAGGGGTCATCATGTGTAAACATATCTTTTGCTCTTTTGCTCCACTGTGTCGGTGTGCCAGTCACGCCCTACTTTTCCCATCGGGGAAAGGAGGATGGCAGTGTCTGGAATCATTCTATGCTCTCCGTGAGTTTGTCCAGGATTGGTTGTATTTAGAATTGGTTGTATCTAAATGACAATTTGATATATGCCTGTTGATATGGAGGGTTGGTTTATGGTTCTGAGTTTGAGAAAGGAGACAAAGCTGAACAATGAATTATGCCGATGCTGTCTTATCCTGTGTATCTTTGCTATAAAGGATCCCATTTGCCATTATGTTGGGACTCTCAACTTTTCATTAGAGATACTGAACTGTTGAAAGTCAAAATGCTATTGCAATGTGGAAGGGACTCTCAGAGAATTCATTGATAGACACTGAATTGATCTGAGAGTCACAGGGTTTGTGATAGAGCTCATATAATTAAAGATGGACTTTGATAACTAACTCTGACTTGTGTGTGTGGTTTGCTCCCATGATTTGGTAAATAGAGGAAATTTCCACGACATTTGGCGACGAGGATGGGATGTGAATCTTCACTCGGTGACCGTTCCTACGATCTAGGTAAATAAATTGTGCACGAGGGATCCCCTAAACTTGGGATCTCAGGGAGAACCACACTTCGGGAACGAAGCAGATGGACCACCCTTTGATCTAAGAGGAAGCGAGCCGAGTGGATACCACATCTCGAACTGAGTTTTTTTTAAAGAAAAAGGTGAGCGAACCACACACAGATTTGAAGTCAAGTTTTTTAATTATGCCTGTTACGTATACTCTGAGCGTGAATTCCTTTGTAAGGAAGGCACCTTGGCGGCGTAAGCAGGGCCGAGTCAGAGGAGAGTAATCTGGGGGTTTTGTGGACTCAAAAGATACTCTGCACTGTCCGGTTGCCAGTGACCAAGAGCCCTCCTGACACTGAATTGATCACAGTGGGGATTTGGTGAGGTCGTCTGTCGGGGTGAAGGGCCAGGGGGACTGTGTGTTCTAGGTGAAACACGGTACTTGGTGAAGTCCTATTGGAAGAAGGACCTCATTCTGTGTATCTGTGTGATTTGTCTAAGTGACCCTCAGATGTGGTGAATTCCAATTATTTTAAATGTGCTAGCCAGGTATGCCCTGGGTTACTCTGTGTGAGTATTTTGTTTTGGGATCACTCGGTAATAGTTGTCAAACCTTTTTTCTGATGTTCTGTGTGGACGTCTGACCAGTTCTATGTGAACATCTGACCAATCCTGTGTGGATGATCCTGAAAGTTCTGTGTGAGTACCTAAGATTTCTTAAGTTTTATATGGATTCTGTGAATTATTTGAAATTATGATAAATTGTATGTGTGTATAATCAATTACTAGAGAGTTGATAAAGTAATGCTGAGAATGATTAGATACAATTTAAACCACCCATTCGTAGACGTACGTAGGTTTTGAGTTGGTATCTTAAATGGATAATTTGATAAAGATTACGTTTTTAAGCACTATTAAAATAATCTACAAAATCTGGGAAATTGAGCTCTAGAAACTGATTAGAGTGTGTCCACTTTTGGTTATCTTACCCTAACGATGTAACTATAAAACGCATATTGGATTATCTCCGTCTGGGTGAAACATTTTAAATTAAACTGCCCTTAAGGTCTGAACATGTTATAATTTTTCTTCCCAGTATGAGAGAAGTTGCGGGATTTATTGAATAAACTGTTTTCCATAAAGTTAAAGAGAATTCGAGGGATGCTCGATGTAATTTATAATGTCGTACAAAGCCTAAGGTTTTCCATCAAACTAATTATCATTGCGTGATTAATGTGATGTAGTAAAGTAATTGAAATACGTTGCATAAGTAAACATAATCTACTTTTATTTTTATTTTTTTATTTTTTTATTTTTTCACCTTTATTTAACCAGGTAGGCTAGTTGAGAACAAGTTCTCATTTGCAACTGCGACCTGGCCAAGATAAAGCATAGCAGTGTGAACAGACAACACAGAGTTACACATGGAGTAAACAATTAACAAGTCAATAACACAGTAGAAAAAAAGGGGAGTCTATATACATTGTGTGCAAAAGGCATGAGGAGGTAGGCGAATAATTACAATTTTGCAGATTAACACTGGGGTGATAAATGATCAGATGGTCATGTACAGGTAGAGATATTGGTGTGCAAAAGAGCAGAAAAGTAAATAAATAAAAACAGTATGGGGATGAGGTAGGTGAAAATGGGTGGGCTATTTACCAATAGACTATGTACAGCTGCAGCGATCAGTTAGCTGCTCAGATAGCAGATGTTTGAAGTTGGTGAGGGAGATAAAAGTCTGCAACTTCAGGGATTTTTGCAATTCGTTCCAGTCACAGGCAGCAGAGTATTGGAACGAAAGGTGGCCAAATGAGGTGTTGGCTTTAGGGATGATCAGTGAGATACACCTGCTGGAGCGCGTGCTACGGATGGGTGTTGCCATCGTGACCAGTGAACTGAGATAAGGCGGAGCTTTTACCTAGCATGGACTTGTAGATGACCTGGAGCCAGTGGGTCTGGGGGCGAATATGTAGCGAGGGCCAGCCGACTAGAGCATACAAGTCGCAGTGGTGGGTGGTAAAAGGTGCTTTAGTGACAAAACGGATGGCACTGTGATAAACTGCATCCAGTTTGCTGAGTAGAGTGTTGGAGGCAATTTTGTAGATGACATCGCCGAAGTCGAGGATCGGTAGGATAGTCAGTTTTACTAGGGTAAGTTTGGCGGCGTGAGTGAAGGAGGCTTTGTTGCGGAATAGAAAGCCGACTCTTGATTTGATTTTCGATTGGAGATGTTTGATATGAGTCTGGAAGGAGAGTTTACAGTCTAGCCAGACACCTAGGTACTTATAGATATCCACATATTCAAGGTCGGAACCATCCAAGGTGGTGATGCTAGTCGGGCATGCGGGTGAAAAGCATGCATTTGGTTTTACTAGCGTTTAAGAGCAGTTGGAGGCCACGGAAGGAGTGTTGTATGGCATTGAAGCTCAATTGGAGGTTAGATAGCACGTGTCCAAGGACGGGCCGGAAGAGGCGCAATATCTGTTTCCGAGTCATTAACTGTCGATTTTATTCTTTGATTGCTAATATATTCATTTGGAATTTGAGAATCATAGCTGGAGTATGAGAATCATAGCTGGAGTAACGTTTGTACTATTAAAATTGGGCAATTATTCTTCTGGGAATTGCCGATAGTGACGTGAATTGATTTTACTTGTACATTGGGTTTATATGCGGAGAATCTTAAATTTTCACAATAGCATTGGTGGTTCAGTGGTAGAATTCTTGCTTGCAACGCGGAAGGCCCGGGTTCCATTCCCAGCTATTGCGCTGGTTGAATTCTGAGTTTTTGCCCAACTGGGGGAAAAAGAAAGTATGGAAGAGAGTTAGTTGCTATGTTGGCTACTCATTGTCAGGGAAAGTTGCTGGAGGCTGGTAGATTGTTGTAGAATAACGTAAATTTGCGTTATTAGTTTGAATATACAATAACCTTACTCTAATTGTTTTGACCGTTGTTCAGGTACATTTTTCTGTATTTCTAGCAGCTGATTCGCTAGGTGGGCATCAGAGATTTGTGGGAGACTGGATGTCTGAATCATAAAACATCGTAAGGATAGATTCGGATGGTTATTGATTCTTGGTTTGATTGTTTAAGTAACACCAGTTAATTTGAGCAGGAAAGTTCATGTAGTCTAACATTATAGTATGTTTCCATTATGTGGAACAATGTCAGGTCAATAAAGGTGATTGCTGGATTGAATAGTATGAGAACCTGTTGACAGAAGACTGAATGGGTATGAATGTTGAAAAGCAAGCTTGGGCCAAACTGGTAAACTAATATGTTAAGTGGGGGAGTATCATAGATTTTAATTATAGTGTTGTTACCGCAACAGTCAAAACAATTTCATATGCTTTGGGAAATTAGCTAGGTTGAATTTGGTATTTGAGTTCCTTTATTATTTGCTTTTTAAAAGAAAGGTTGGAATCAAGTATGATGCCTTGGCACTTAAAATCAGATACCACCAGGAGCTTTTTCCATCAGTAGTTGTTTTTTGAGGAACATGCAGACTGTGTTTTATTTTATTGAGATGTAAACATGAGTCTCTGAGCAATTTTGTCATCTGAATCATTATAGTAGTGAGTTCTTGTGTAGTGTTATTTGCATGAATTTATCACTGTATCATCTGCATACATTGGAACTTCAGACCCTGTACAGACTAAAGGAAGATCATTAATGGATGTGCTGAACAGTATTGACTTTTTGTGGATATCAGTGGGGGGAAAAAACAAGTTTATTTTTGTTTTTATGCTGATGAGACAGCGCCAACTTTTGAAAGATTTTAGATTTGTTTTAAAAAATGAGGATTGGTTTTTACTAAATTTATATCAACAGGTTGAAATTATTAGATTGCTGATTAAAAGTTTTTTTAGGAGTTGATTTAACTTAATTAAACAGTATATCATACATATACATTGATTTGATTAAAACTTATGATTAATGATTTGAGGTACAGTGGAATTATCATTAGGTTTGGTTTATAGTTCACATTTGAGTTTCTGAATCGATGTAGTGTAATGAATACTAACTAAGTGTTTTTGTGTTTTCTCTGGGAAAATTGATATTTCACTGTCTCTATCTGGAATGTTTCCAGGGACTATACTCTTGAGGAGAGTGAGTGAAATTGAGGCCATAAACTACCACATTGAGTTTTTATTTTCTGACTTTTCATTACACACGCAAATTCTTTTGATAAAGGAATGTTCTGGGAACATGGAAATACAAAAATGTTTGGAACTAGTTGATTATTGTTTGCAAATTGTTTTATATAGTGAAAAACACTGCTTTGAAGGGTTTTGTATGACCTATGACCAGAAGGTCTTCAAAGCAGTGTTTCAAAGCAGTGTTTTTGACTTTCCGTTGACTTTCCGTTGTGGCTTGATCACCCGCATTGGAAAGCCATTTGGATAATAAATGTATGGTCATTTGTAATACTGCTTTCAAAATAATTTGTGTAATTGGTAAATATGTTTCTTAGCCATATTTGTCATTTGGACCACTGTGAAGGACATTGCTTTTAACTAAGGGTATACTGCTTTAAGTCTATTTTCCTATGACCATAGGGGTTAAATAATTTTTCTTTGTGGAGTTTTTTCAGTTTAGTGATTTTAATTTGATTAGGTTAGCTGAAATGTTGTTTTACATTTGTTTTCAGTTTTGTTTTACATTACTCTCATACGGAGAGATGTGTGTAAAACATGGGGGAGGATTCAGTTTTTTGAGGGTTTGAATTGAAGTAATACAACTTAAGTGATATGTGAAGGAGTGTATTGTATTGTGAAGTGTATTGTATTGTTGAGTGTATTGTATTGTTGTGTTTGTTTTGCTCTATTCCCGAGGGGTATAGGTCTAATTTCTTGATCCTTGGCTCTACGATGGAGTTGACAGTGAGATGGGGAGTATAAACCAATTTGAAAGAATAGTTTCAATAGACTGTTTTGATATTCTCTGTGAAATATGTTTAGATATGTGTGTTAAGAATAATTGGTAAAAGTAATAATTTATCACGTAGTTAATGAACTGAACTAAACTGTTGTTCTGATCTGTTCTTTCAAGGTTATCATGAAAAGTGACATCAGACGGTATCTTAATGCATGGGAGAGATCATTTGGACCGAATGGTGTGTGTACCTCAAAACCCCCTCTAACTGGCTGAAGAAGAGTGACAAAGGCGTTGAAGGAGGCTTTCCAAACCACTTCTACAGAGAGAAAAGAACCAAGCCAGAAATTGGTGTACAGTATCAGATCTAAGCTATCAACTGCTTTTCTTTCATGGTTCTCTCATACTGTGATGAGTCCACTTGGAGTGATCATGGAGGAAGATCTGTTCTAACATTTTCTTATGATGCTGGTTGACGAATGGACAAGACATGAGTGGTAAAGATGAGACATTGAAATTGGGACATTATCATGGGCCGTCCACTTTGAACTGTAAAGCTATTTGAAGAAAAACGAAGATGCCAGAAGATGCCGTGCCTGTGTAAGGGGGGTTTGGTCAACTGTGCCATTAAAATTGTTTATACTTTTGTGGTATCAGGTTGATTGAAGTGATCTACACCATGTAAATTGTAGTAATTTAGATTAAGAATGCATTGAGATACTGATCTGTATTATAATCATGATTAAAAAAGTTAATAGTAGAATTATGGGATAATTATACTGTATGTAAATCTGCTAATATTGATGTGTGTTAAATTGAGGTTTTTACTGTGAGTGATAAGACACATTTGAATCACTGAGGAATGCCATTCTAAATATTGGTTTGATAAATAGCTGGGTTGTTGCTTATGATTTGGAATATGAATGATTTCAATGACCTATTCTCTATTCCTGAGTATATTTCTGAGCATGAGGATTTAGAGGGATGTCTGTCCTATATGTTGTGAGGAGGCCTGTGTTTAGACACTGGTTCTCATGTAACTTAAAGAGCATAAATATGTTATGTTTTTATTTTTTCCTCAAATGGATTATTCCGTGTTATTAAACATGTGCAAGTTTGTCTTGTAGAATAAAGGTTGTAAACTTAGTTTCAGAAGGGAGAAAGCTAAGGTAAGGTATAAGCTAAGGTATTTGACATTAAGGGGATTTGAATTTTTAAATATTGAGTATGTTACTATTCTGATTCTTTAGAAGGGACTGAGTCCCTTGAGAGGGGAATGTTGGGGAATAATCAGAATTGGTTGGTAACATAGGTAAGATGTTTTATATTCATCATATGTTTGTAAGTTACTTCTCATCAGAATGGTATTTTTGTATAATACTGTGGCGAGGTTGCAGTTATCTGTTCTATGTCAAGACTAAGTTGCATGGACCGCAGAGAGGGGAGAGGTCAAGGGGTCATCATGTGTAAACATATCTTTTGCTCTTTTGCTCCACTGTGTCGGTGTGCTAGTCACTCCCTACTTTTCCCATCGGGGAAAGGAGGATGGCAGTGTCTGGAATCATTCTATGCTCTCCGTGAGTTTGTCCAGGATTGGTTGTATTTAGAATTGGTTGTATCTAAATGACAATTTGATATATGCCTGTTGATATGGAGGGTTGGTTTATGGTTCTGAGTTTGAGAAAGGAGACAAAGCTGAACAATGAATTATGCCGATGCTGTCTTATCCTGTGTATCTTTGCAATAAAGAATCCCATATGCCATTATGTTGGGACTCTCAACTTTTCATTAGAGATACTGAACTGTTGAAAGTCAAAATGCTATTGCAATGTGGAAGGGACTCTCAGAGAATTCATTGATAGACACTGAATTGATCTGAGAGTCACAGGGTTTGTGATAGAGCTCATATAATTAAAGATGGACTTTGATAATTAACTCTGACTTGTGTGTGTGGTTTGCTCCCATGATTTGGTAAATAGAGGAAATTTCCACGACACACATTATTTTAATGATAAAGTGAAACTTAACAAAGACAACAACAAAAAACAAAACAAAAAAACAATAAACTAACAACGAACCGTGACTACAGAGATGCTACGTGCACTAACTCAATATAATATCCCATAAAACACAGGTGGAAAAATGCTACTTAAGTATGATCCCCAATTAGAGACAAGGATAGCCAGCTGCCTCTAATTGGGAATCATACTAAAACACCAACATAGAAAAAAACTAACTAGAACCCCACATAGAAAATATAAACTAGACTAAAACCCCTAGTCACACCCTGACCTACTCTACCATAGAAAATAAAGACTTTCTATGGTCAGGACATGACAAGTATACCCACTTCTCCAGGCACCACTCCAGCACTGGTTTCTTACCTTGATCCATTTGTGATTGGGCTGGTTCAGTGTGTGACATTTCAAAGTGTCTTAAATGTGATGTCACTATATGCCTCTGTGTAGTTGAGTTTCAACACTCCTTACACTAAGCATATAGGTACAGTGCAGGCTACAGTGTTTGAAATCCCAAAGCTCAATAAAATATGAAAAGAGGGTTGGATATCACTCAACTTTAAAGGTCCAATGCAGCTGTTTTTATCACAATATCAAATCATTTCTGGGTAACAATTAAGTACCTTACTATGATTGTTTCAATTATAATGGTCAGAAAGAAACAAAAATAGCTTCTTGGCAAAGATCAATTTATCAAGCAAGAATTTTGCTAGGACTGTCTGAGAATGGTCTGAGTTGGGAGGGGAAAACTGAAAACTAGCTGTTATTGGCATAGAGGATTGGAAATCTCTTTCTTATTGGCTAGCCGGTGTCATGGCTAAATTCTCAATCTGGCCTTCATAACATCATGGCCACCCAATCATCCCTAGCTTCCAATTGGCTCATTCATATTCCCCCCTCCCTTTTAACTATTCCCCAGGTTATTGCTGTAAATAAGAACGTTTTCTCAGTCAACTTCTTGGTAAAATAAGGGTAAAATAAATCAATTAAATAAAATGAATATATCACCAGGCAGGCCATAGCTCCATCCCAAGAAAACAGGTTGAAATTTCAGGTGGCCATTTCAAACAGCTCTTAACCTAAAAGGGCATTATCAGCATTTACACAATTTAACAGTATTATTCCAACCTCATAAGGCAAAAATATATATAAAATACAAGCAAATCTCATTTTGGACTGCACTAGATCTTTAAAAAATTTGTTGCCACTGACCATAGGAGCACTTGAGTAAATGACTTGGCACTGATGCTGGGTAAACTCAAAACAAATTCCTCTGATGTGGGTGCAACCATTGCAATTTTAATTTCTGTTCAGTCAAGTTACTTACATACGTACTTGTAGTTTACACACAAACAAATGCAGTGATTTGAGTGTTTGAAAGTGCTTGCTGGCTGCTGCTGTCGCCATCCTCTAAGGCAGATGAGGTCAGGCAGGCGGGTGGTATCCTAATTTGCCAACCGGGCTGAAATTTAAGACGACCCCCTCTTTAAGCCACCAGTTCTGGAGCCCCCACTCCATAGATCAGTTATTCTTGGTGTCCACTGAACTTTGTGACCATATTTTTCTGGAGCACTATCTCGGCCTCATATGCTCTTCTTTAAGAGCTTCTGCAACAACAGGTAAGAACATTGAATATGATCGTTGCATAGGAGTGTTGTGTTTAGAATGACTGCATCAGGATCCACAGCATTGAAACAACAGGTCAGATAATGAGAAAATGTATAAACTTGCTAATGTAAAGAACAAATGACAAAGTACATTCATTGGAATGTAATAGATTAATTATAGTTCAGATGTTACAAGTTATTGTTTTGCTTATTATTAAATGAAATTGAAGACTATAATAGAATATAGTATGTTCCTCAATTAATTCATCAGTCATCAATGATATAGCCTATCTTGTTTTTAATGGATACATATATAATGCCTTAGGCTACTGCTGTCGTCGTTGCTTCCAGAGCGACAAATGGATGGAATTTAATTTCACTTTCCGTCACACCATCACACACCACTGTTCACTTTCTCTAATGGGCGGGGTTATGTATTACTATACTCCACTACTCCAATTCCGATCCAATCCAATCAGACTCTTTTGCTGGTGTAACCATTGGTTACCAATGCACAAGCATTTATTTATTTATTTTTAATTTTACCTTTATTTAAACAGGCAAGTCAGTTAAGAACACATTCTTCTTTTCAATGACGGCCTGGGAACAGTGGGTTAACTGCCTGTTCAGGGGCAGAACGACAGATTTGTACCTTGTCAGCTCGGGGGTTTGAACTCGGAACCTTCCGCCCCCATTATGGGATGTTCACGTCAGCTTCCTGTACAATGGTATTTCCTACAACTACACGTCAACATTTTCTCTAGGCTAAAGCTTACTACTTTATGAATTTATTTTAACAAGCTTTCAGAGGTTTCGTCTTCATAATCGGGACTTGCTTTATCAAAGGGAAAATGAAGGCAAAGAGTCAGCGGGAATACCTGGACATAACGTCAGAGCAGTGGGAAATCGGATTTGATCGCTACATAGCTGTCTGTTGAATCAGGGGTGTAAGTAATCAATACTCCAAAATTCGCAACGAAAACAAGCGTTTCTATTGGACAGTTTTAGTAGATAGGGCGGTACCTACCTAATTATGTCCAATAGAAACGCTAGTTTTCGTAGCAAAACAGAACGTTTTGCAACTGTTTCGGGTAATGCTTTTACACCCCAGGTGGTGACGTTGTTGACAGTATAATGAATGGTTCAAGGCAGGAGTAGTGGGTCATTGTCATCCTTAAAATCTATGGTTGTCATCAGCCAACCGTTTTTGTTTATGCATGCTATCAAACATAAATCACGTATCATTCGTTGGCAAGGTCTTGGCGTACTTTCTACTAAAGAGCTTCTACTACATTGTCAAAAAGGCAAGGGGTCAGGTTTTATCCCATTAAGTATTTTTTTGGTGCAGTCCAGACTGGCTTTTATTTTCAACGTCGTCGTTCAGATTTTGTCCGGTCTGGACGACAATTTCACGGATCCACCAGCACCTGAATACCCGACAATTGCAACTAATGTCATGGGTCTGGGTCAGATCTGATATGATTGTACGTGTAATTTGAATTGTGTTGTCCGGTAGGGCCCATACAGATCCGAACACGATTGCTGCAGTGGAGAGAAATTGTATAATTAATGCTGCTGCTCTTGTTTTTTACGAGAGTGGAGCGTGGCACGTGAAGCTTGTTGTTGGCCAATCACGAGTCATCAAATCGGGAGTAGGCTACATTCATAGAGCCTCTGTGTGTGTCAAAAGTTAGGAGCGTGGTTGGGGAGTAACGGATTACATGTAATCGTTGGCAAGGTCTTGGCGTACTTTCTACTAAAGAGCCTCTACTACATTGTCAAATCCGTTACATGTAAAGGATTACAAAAACGGTAACTGTAGTCCTTTACAGGCAAATATATTGTAATCAGATTAGATACTTTTGAAAAACTAGATAAATACTTCGAGGTTTAGTTTTAAATTCAGAAGGGATGTTTGCGAAAAAAAATATTTGATACTTATGTGTTCTCAATGACATTCAAATCAGCATTGAAAAACGCAGCAAGTTTAAATGTATTCAACGTAAGCGAGTCTGACCATAAATCAGAGACCACTATGATGACACACCAAGTGAAAAATGCCTCTTGCAACAGCTGCATAGTGTGGATCCCAGCCTATGGAATAAAAGTTCAGCTTTTTTTTGCACAAATTAATTCATGCTGATTTAAAAAAGAAATCCATAAGCCTAATGGACACATGCTCAAACTGGCACACTTTTGATAGACTTAAAGAGTCTGGGGTATGTGTAATTTGAATTGTCTTGTCCGGTAGGGCCCGTACAGATCCAAACACGATTGCTGCAGTGGAGAGAAATTGTATAATTAATGCTGCTGCTCTTGTTTTTTTACGAGAGTGGGGTTGGCACATATAGCTTGTTAATTTTTGGACTTATAATAGGCAGCATTGCAAAGAAAAAGTCATATCTCAGACTGGCCAGGAAAAAGAAAAGATTAAGATGGGCAAAAGAACACAGACACTGGACAAAGGAACTCTGCCAAGAAGGCCAGCATCCCTCCCACTCCTCTTTCTATTCTGGTTAGAGGCAGTTTGCGCTGTTCTGTGAAGGGAGTAGTACACAGCGTTGTACCAGCTCTTCAGTTTCTTGGCAATTTCTCGCATGGGATAGCCTTAATTTCTCAGAACAAGAATAGACTGACGAGTTTCAGAATAATGTTATTTGTTTCTGGCCATTTTGAACCTGTAAACTAACCCATAAATGCTGATGCTCCAGATACTCAACTTATCGAAAGAAGGACAGTTTTATTGCTTCTTTAATTAGGACAACAGTTTTCACCTGTGCTAACATAATTGCAAAATGGTTTTCTAATGATCAATTAGCCTTTTAAAATGATAAACTTGGATTAGATAACACAAGGTGCCATAGGAACACAGGAGTGATGGTTGCTGGTAATGGGCCTCTGTATGCCTATATTCCATTTTTTTTTATCTGCTGTTTCCAGCTACAGTATATATTTACAACATATTTACAACAATGTCTACATATTTCTGATCAATTTGATGTTATTTTACTGGACAAAAAAACAGCTTTTCTTTCAAAAACAAGGACATTTCTAAGTGACCCCAAACTTACGGTAGTGTAAGTGCATGTGGTAGATGGGAGCAATAATAAATATTTTGGTGCATTCTTCAGTTGGCTCGTCTTTCCTATATTAAGAGGCTTGAAAAAATATTATTGTGATATAATGCTTACTAATTATGTGCAATTGAAATTTGGCCATAAATATCAATGACCGAAATTACATATTTTCATCTGTAAATTACGTATTTTGAACGTCCTGAAAATACGTTTTTTCAACATCCAAAATGGACATCTTTTCAATGTTCTAAAAATGCATATTTATTTACAGTCCGGAAAATACATATTTTTGATGTTCAGACAATATATATATTCAACATCCAGAAAAGTCTTTATTTTCACCTTTCTTTCAGCCACTAAAATGCACATGACGTAAATGGCAGGAAAAGACATCTAAAATAATATCATGAGTTTGCTTACTGGGATGTTTCTGCAATGTTGCCATCGTGCTGGAGCATGCCAATGCAAGACATATTACAATTTGCCCTATGTCACTGTATCTAGCAAGCAGGTTTGGTGCATGATATGTAAGACTATTGATTACCTTTGTGTGGAACGTGTTATCTCTCTTCAGTGTAAGACATCACATCCACCACCACCATGCCAGAAGGGGAGGTACACCAGAGGAAGGGGAAGTCCAAGAAGTCCAAGTCAAAGGGCAAGGGGAAAGGCCAAGGTGGCAGTGCCAGCCCCAAGGCGGGAACCTTAGATGGGCAAGATGAGCTGCCATTATTGCCCCCCATCCAGCCCGTCAAGAAGGCTGTGGAGGAGAAGGTGGCCGTGGCCAAGGTGGAAGAAGAGTCGTCCATTTTCATCGGTCTCCAGGTGATGTTTCCCTACCTGCTGGCTGGGATGGGGATGGTGATGGCTGGGATGGTGCTGGACAGTGTCCAGGTGAGTGCTCCATGTTGTCTTGAACCACGATATCCAGCCTTCTCATGTTCGAGTGAATGCATCACATGACTATGAAGTATATACAGTAGGCAGTCACTTACGCTTACTCTGTTGGATGATCTGTCAAGTAATAATGCCAACATCTTGGTGTGTCTAATCTCATCAGTATTTGAGGACATAATTCATACTTCCAAAGGAATAAAAGTGTATTAACACTTCAATATTGATTCTTAAAACATAAATTACCTTAAAAAAACATGCCACTCAGATTGGTTAAAACATGTCATTTGTTTTGCTATAATGCTTTCATCAGTCCAAAGTAGATCCAGCTCGAAATGTGTTTAACCCTTCAAGACCTTGCTAAATATGCATTAGGTTTTTGACTGTTTTTGACAGTGTTTGGATGACAACCAGCTGGTTACAGCTTTAGTTTCAAATCATTTTTCTAATTCCTTGCTACCTTTGGGAAAATGCATTTTCAACTAATTTATTCAAAGGTTCAATATGTCCACCCCAATTGTGTCATCTCGTTAGACTGGCGAAGCCGTCTTATCTCGCGAGCTTACATATATGTTCGCTAGCGAAACAGACTGTAAGCTTGCGAGATCAGGATGGTTTGTACGAGGCTACCATCTAGTGCCCTAAAGCTCCAAAGTGCTCAAAAGCGAATGACAGTCAGTGGCAGTGCAGTGAATCAAGAAGAAATCAACATGGGCTAGGTGTTGTTTAGAAATTAATGGGATTCAGAGACAAAACATAATGTTAGTATGCAAGAAGTTGGCATACTTTAGGTTTAGGTTATGCATTGTGTCCTTAAAGTTGGGCTGGGCAATATATCTAATATTCAGGGTGGTTGTGAATGTGATGCATATTTTATTAGATTGCAGCATTCCATGATTTCAACATTATTGGATTAGAAGAGTAAAGAGAAGTGTCAACAGGAGAGGGTTGGTATGCTGCTGAAGTATGGCTCATTGCATGTCTCTTTCGCTGAATCACTGTTCTGATACTGCATGGCGCTGGCTTTGTCCTCTACTCTGCCCGTCGTCCCTGGCATTTGGCAGCCGGCTTACCCACCGGTGAGTAATCAGATGCTGGCTCTCGCTTCCTCTCTCTCCCTCTCTGTCTCGCCTTCTCCTTCCGTCCCTCCGCATCGTGCATGTGGTTTAGGGGGAAACACAGCGGTGAGATCAGCTTTACGTATACTGCTGACGGCAGAGAGGGAAGTGGTAGGATGCCCTAACATAAAGAGACAGTCACAGCATGCAGAGGGATAGACAGAGGCAGCCTGAGCAGAGGGGCATGAAAATAAGGACTGAGGGAGGATACGAGAGGGGCAGATACCAAGTGGTCACATGAAATGGGGTGACACTACACCCAGAGAGGAGCAAAGCCAGCCCACCAGTTAGAGTAAAGAGCAGGTCCCTGACATATGTTTCTGACAGGACTTGAACCTGTTACTACAACCGAAGAGGAAAGAGACTCTGTGTGCTAGAATAACGAGAGGAAAGTCGGAGGGGGGATAAACTGTGCGTTTAAGAGGGAGAGGGAGCATGGAGTGAGTGAGTCACGACACTAGAGAGAGAGAGGGAGGAATAGAGAGAGTGTGTCTCAGTCTGTAAGCCGGTCATCCTCCTGAATGACTGTGGCGCAGACAGACAGCCCTCCCCCTGCAGAGGCCTCCCTTGATGGTGAATGAGTCTCCAGGAACCTACTGCGTTGCCGTTTTCTCAGAGGACACAGAGAACACTTCTCCCGTCAGAGAGCCAGCAAAGGACCATCGAAAAGTCAAACAAATGGAACAGGAGCATCTAATGGGGCAGAAGGATCAACTGCACCTGCTGCCTCTTTCTCTTCTCTCTCAAGGACCGGGGATTGAGTGAAAGCCTCTTGGTATAGGTTAATTGTTTGTTTGTGAGGTAGTAAGATGGAGCCTGCAAGCTGTTGGTGTATCATATGATGGAGAGAGTGATCACTCTAGTGACATCTGGACCCCTCACCAGGACTGACGCATCAAAGGACTAGACTGTTGGGGTTTTCTGAGTTTGTTCCATTCACTCTCATTTCTTCTGGGGTAAAGGAGTATTCTAAGGTCAAGGACATGGCGAGGACAGAACAAGAACAACGTCTAACTTTAAGAGGACTTTAATCAAGTTCACCCAGTTTTCAGGGTCCATTGTTATTACTTCATAGTCAGCAGTTTTGTTCTAATGACCTTTCATGAATCACAGAAAGCAACATTGCAGTGAAGTCAAGCTCCCACCTGTGAGGTAAGCGGCAGAGACACTAGCTTGTGGTGCTTACTGGCAAAAGAACCAAGTACTTGTCTGTGGATCTCAGGCTGTCACTGTCCACCCCCCGGCCCTTTATCCCTACCAGTCAAGCGTTTGAGTAATGGGGTAAGTGTGTACAATCATGGTGGTGACTCGGCTGGAACTGGAGCTGTGCTACCAGGGGAAGAAGTTGCGTGGCTTCACCTGTAAGCTGACCCGCTCTGCCCATGGCTTCCTGCCTGAGAGCTCCTGGCAGATCGCAGCCCAGGTGCTGCTGCCATACCTGGTGGCTGGACTGGGAATGGTCTCCGCTGGCATCATCATGGATATTGTTCAAGTATGGATCTATGTGATGGGCTTCCTATCTCCTCCTACTTCTCTGTGTGTGTGTGTGTGTGTGTGTGTGTGTGTGTGTGTGTGTGTGTGTGTGTGTGTGTGTGTGTGTGTGTGTGTGTGTGTGTGTGTGTGTGTGTGTGTGTGTGTGTGTGTGTGTGTGTGTGTGTGTGTGTGAGCGAGCGTAACCGATTCTAGTCCTATTTTTATGCAATTTGATAGGAATCAAAATGGTCAGATCATTAAAGGCCAGCAGGGACAGGACCTCTTACAGCACTGTCTTTTAGAACATCTGAGAGAATTGTTTTGAGAATGGTTTCCCTCCTGTTGTAACCTCTCTGGGAAATAGCATTGCATTTTAGTCACTGGAAAGATGGACAATGACTTAAAACAGAGGAGTCATCATGCCTATGATTTGCTTATCAGTTTTTCATGATAATCCAAACTGGGTTTCTGTTTATATCCTCTCTCTATTTTGGATATCAGTTTGAACTCTTTCTCCACCTTCCATTGCCATACAAATCATATTTGGAGGTGGGAAAGGTTGGTCTGGGGAGGCTTTCATTGTGTAGAGAGAGAGAGAGTGGGCGGTTGGCTGACAGAGGGAGGACTGATGAATCAAAATCAAATCAAATTTATTTATATAGCCCTTCATACATCAGCTGATATCTCAAAGTGCTGTACAGAAACCCAGCCTAAAACCCCAAACAGCAAGCAGTTCAGGTGTAGAAGCACGGTGGCTAGGAAAAACTCCCTAGAAAGGCTAAAACCTAGGAAGAAACCTAGAGAGGAACCAGGCTATGTGGTGTGGCCAGTCCTCTTCTGGCTGTGCCGGGTGGAGATTATAACAGAACATGGCCAAGATGTTCAAATGTTCATAAATGACCAGCATGGGCAAATAATAATAAGGCAGAACAGTTGAAACTGGAGCAGCAGCACGGCCAGGTGGACTGGGGACAGCAAGGAGTCATCATGTCAGGTATTCCTAAGGCATGGTCCTAGGGTTCAGGTCCTCCGAGAGAGAGAGAGAGAGAGAAAGAGAGAATTAGAGAGAGCACACTTAAATTCACACAGGACACCGAATAGGACAGGAGAAGTACTCCAGATATAACAAACTGACCCTAGCCCCCCGACACATAAAGACTGCAGCATAAATACTGGAGGCTGAGACAGGAGGGGTCAGGAGACACTGTGGCCCCATCCGAGGACACCCCCGGACAGGGCCAAACAGGAAGGATATAACCCCACCCACTTTGCCAAAGCACAGCCCCCACACCACTAGAGGGATATCTTCAACCACCAACTTACCATCCTGAGACAAGGCCGAGTATAGCCCACAAAGATCTTCGCCACGGCACAACCCAAGGGGGGGCGCCAACCCAGACAGGAAGATCACGTCAGTGACTCAACCCACTCATGTGACGCACCCCTCCCAGGGACGACATGGAAGAGCACCAGTAAGCCAGTGACTCAGCCCCTGTAATAGGGTTAGAGGCAGAGAATCCCAGTGGAAAGAGGGGAACCGGCCAGGCAGAGACAGCAAGGGCGGTTCGTTGCTCCAGAGCCTTTCCGTTCACCTTCCCACTCCTGGGCCAGACTACACTCATTCATATGACCCACTGAAGAGAATCAGACTGGGAGTGAGAGAGACAGAGGTTTGCATCCAAAAATGGCACCCTATTCCCTATGTAGTGCATTAGATAAGGGCTAGGGTGCCATTTTGGTCACAGAGTCGGAGCTCTGAGCTGGAGCTAGGGCTCTGGACCGCCGACCAGTGGAAGCAAAATTAAGATAGGGCCCGAATGTGACAGCCTTTAGTCGACATTTGAGAAGAACTTGAGAGCGGCGTTTAAAAATAACCTACCCCACCCCCATCCTGGCAAAGCTGACTTATCTGTTTATTTATACATGCCTCTATTTTTAGATCTTCAGTAGGGGGGTTGTAGACACGTTGTCAAGAGGAACTCTTAGACACTAAATTAAGCTATTTTAATTTTCTGTCTGACAAAGTCTATCTGACAAAATAGTTGCCAATATATCACTGAGATTAAACTCAAGTAGAATTTGAGACTAATATTTAATTTTGAAGATCACAGTTTACAATTGAAAGAAGGGCTGCTGGTGTTGGATTCTTTTTTTTTGCGTTGGGATGATGGTTGTATTTAAGGACAATATAAGTGTTTATCCCTGTCGGGGTCTGGCTGAAAGGATACAGTTGATGATGATTTCTGTGTGTTTCAGCATTGGGAGGTGTTTAAGGTCATCACAGAGATTTTCATCCTGGTTCCAGCTCTGGTGGGACTGAAGGGCAACCTGGAGATGACCCTGGCTGCTCGCCTCTCCACTGCAGTGAGTCCACATTTAAACATTTAAAAAAAAAATGTTTCACCTTTATTTAGCCAGGTAGGCAAGTTGAGAACAAGTTCACATTTACAACTGTGACCTGGCCAAGAATAAAGCAAAGCAGTTCGACACATACAACAACACAGAGTTACACATGGAATAAACAAAACATACAGTCAATAATACAGTTGAAGAAAACCTATATACAGTGTGTGCAAATGAGGTAAGAAAAGGGAGGAAAGGCAATAAATAGGCCATGGTGGCAAAGTAATTACAATATACCAATTAGACACTAGAGTGATTGATGTGCAGAAGATGTATGTGCAAGTAGAAATACAGGGGTGCAAAGGAGCAAAATAAATAAATACAGTATTTTTTTTTTATTTCACCTTTATTTAACCAGGTAGGTTAGTTGAGAACAAGTTCTCATTTGCAACTGCGACCTGGCCAAGATAAAGCATAGCAATTCGACACATACAACAACACAGAGTTACACATGGAATAAACAAAACATTCAGTCAATAATACAGTAGAAAAAAAAATGAAAATAAGGGAGTTAAGGCAATAAATAGGCCATGGTGGCGAAGTAATTACAATATAGCAATTAAATTAAACTGAGATGGAAAGATGGGCTGTTTACAGATGGGCTATGTACAGGTGCAGTGATTTGTGAGCTGCTCTGACAGCTGGTGCTTAAAGCTAGTGAGGGAGATATGAGTCTCCAGCATCAGTGATTTTTGCAGTTCGTTCCAGTCATTGGCAGCAGAGAACTGGAAGGAGAGGCGAGAATTGGCTTTGGGGGGGCTTTGGGGGTGACCAGTGACAACTACGTGCTGGAGCGTGTGCTTCGTGTGGGTGCTGCTATGGTGACCAGTCAGCTGAGATTTACCTAGCAGAGACTTGTAGATAACCTGTAGCCAGTTGGTTTGGTGACGAGAGCGTACCACATGAGCATACAGGTCGCAGTGGTGAGTAGTGTATGGGGCTTTGGTAACAAAATGGATGGCACTGTGATAGACTGCATCCAATTTGTTGAGTTGAGTGATGGAGGCTATTTTATAGATGACATCGCCAAAGTCGAGGATTGGTAAGATGGTCAGTTTTACGAGGGTATGTTTGGCAGCATGAGTGAAGGATGCTTCGTTGTGAAATAGGAAGACATTTCTAGATTTAATTTTGGATTGGAGATGCTTAATGTGAGTCTGGAAGGAGAGTTTACAGTCTAACGAGACACCTAGGTATTTGTAGTTGTCCACATATTCTAAGGCAGAACCGTCCAGAGTAGTGATTTGCTGGGCGGGCGGGCAGGTGTGGGCAGCGATCGGTTGAAGAGCATGCATTTGGTTTTACTTGCATTTAAGAGCAGTTGGAGGCCATGGAAGGAGAGTTGTATGGCATTGAAGCTCGTCTGGAGGTTAGTTAACACAATGTCCAAAGAAGGGCCAGATGTATACAGAATGGTGTCATCTGCGTAGAGGTGGATCAGAGAATCACCAGCAGCAAGAGCGACATCATTGATGTATACAGAGAGAGAGAGTCGGCCTGAGAATTAAACCCTGTGGCACCCCCATAGAGACTGCCAGAGGTCCGGACAACAGGCCCTCCGATTTGACAGACTGAACTCTGTCAGAGAAGTAGTTGGTGAACGAAGCGAGGCAGTCATTTGAGAAACCAAGGCTGTTTAGTCTGCCTATAAGAATGTGGTGATTGACAGAGTCGAAAGCCTTGGCCAGGTCGATGAACACAGCTGCACAGTAATGTCTCTTATCGATGGCAGTTATGATATCGTTTAGGACCTTGAGCGTGGCTGAGGTGCACCCATGACCAGCTCTGAAACTTGATTGCATAGCGGAGAAGGTACAGTGGGATTCGAAATGGTCGGTAATCTGTTAACTTGGCTTTCGAAGACCTTAGAAAGGCGGGTTAGGATAGATATAGGTCTACAGCAGTATGGGTCTAGAGTGTCTCCCCTTTGAAGAGGGGGATGACCGCGGGAGCTTTCCAATCTTTGGGAATCTCAGACGATACGAAAGAGATGTTGAACAGGCTAGTAATAGGGGTTACAACAATTTTTGGCAGATCATTTTAGAAAGAGAGGGTCCAGATTGTCTAGCCCGGCTGATTTGTAGGGGTCCAGATTTTGCAGCTCTTTCAGAACATCAGCTGACTGGATTTGGGTGAAGGAGAAATGGTGGGGGCTTGGGCGGGTTGCTGTGGAGGGTGCCGGGCAGTTGACCGGGATAGGGGTAGCCAGGTGGAAAGCATGGCCAGCCGTAGAGAAATGCTTATTGAAATTCTCAATTATAGTGGATTTATCGCTATTGACAGTGTTTCCTAGCCTCAGTGCAGTGGGCAGCTGGGAGGAGGTGTTCTTATTCTCCATGGACTTTACAGTGTCCCAGAACTTTTTTGAGTTCGTACTACAGGATGCAAATTTCTGTTTGAAAAAGCTAGCCTTTAGCTTTCCTAACTTCCCTAAAACGTTGCATATCACGGGGGCTATTCGATGCTAATGCAGAACGACACAGGATGTTTTTGTGCTGGTCAAGGGCAAACAGGTCTAGAGTGAACCAAGGGCTATATCTATTCCTGGTTGTAATTTTTGGGGGAATGGAGCATGCTTATTTAAGATGGTGAGGAAGGCACTTTTAAAGAATAAACAGGCATCCTCTACTGACGAGATGAGGTCCACATCTTCAGCATCCTAAGATAAATATAACAATATACTGTATACCATTTAGAATATGCTTTAATCCTAATAGTCATACTTGCATACATTTTATGTACGGAATCGAACCCACTATCCTGTTGTTCAAAGCACCATGCTCTACCAGCTACTGAGCTACATAGGACTGCATACTATTGTATATAGTACGTAGTATTAGCCCAAGTAGGACGGCAAAGTGGCCTGGTCTCTCTATGCTTTCTTGCTAACTCCTAGGGGCTAGTGTCAAAGTGTAAATAAACACACATTTCCCCACACATAGTCAAATGCAACGCTCTTGTTGAAAAGCCAAAGTTTGATGTTGGTGTATGCTGTACTAATGATGAGCTCTCTTGTTTAGGCTAACACTGGACAGATGGATGACCCCAAGCATCAGTGGACGATGGTGTGCAGCAACCTGGCTCTCATTCAGGTAATCTCCAATTGATTTATTGGGAGATAGGCAGACAGGAAGATGAACATAAGTCTTCCTAGGCACTACTTGGCCTTTTATATCCAAATCTGAAAGACAACCTTGGGCTACAGTTACAGTGCCTAACTTGACCTCGAGGATCAACAGGATCACTATAAAAACAGCTGTGTTAGACTCGTCCAAGGTTAGGAAGAGGTCAAGATAGCTCTTGGTCACACATTATCCAAGGCATAATAATGAAGGTAGCCTAAGCTCATAAGGTACATTAGATGTGATGGATGGACCCAGGGGATATGAAAATCGATTCTCTCCACAGGTTCAGGCCACGGTGGTGGGCTTCCTGGCTGCCGTGGCAGCCATATTACTAGGGGCCATGTCTAGAGGTGGGGTGGAGCTGGACCAAGCTGCTGTGCTCTGTGCCAGCAGCATCATCACTGCATTCGTGGCAGCACTGTCTCTAGGTGCGTTCACCCTCAAGGTGTCTTTATTAGATTGAGATTCCAAATGTCTTGACCGTAGTATCTGTTAACGGTTGTGCTCACAGTCACCCCCTCTCTCACTTCTCCATCCCTCGCTCTACCTCCCTTCCCTCTCTCCTTCCTTCCCTCCGTCCCTCTCTCTCCCTCCCTCCATAGGTCTGGTAATGATTGGGGTGATCATTGGCGCCAGGAAAGTGGGCATCAACCCAGACAATGTGGCCACACCCATCGCTGCCAGTCTGGGAGATCTAATCACACTGTCCCTGCTGGCTGGAGTCAGTACTATACTCTACCAGTACCGAGGTATGGCTTTATAATAATGGATGAAGGGTTTAATTCAACTTTTAATTAGAAATCAGTAATTAGGTCCTCCCGAGTGGTGCAGCGGTCTAAGGTACTGCATCGCAGTGTTGCGGCGTCACTACAGCCTGGGGATCGATCCCAGGTACAATTGGCCCAGCGTCGTCCGGGTTAGGGGAGGGTTTGGCCAGGGGGGCTTTACTTGGCTCGTCACACTCTAGTGACTACTTGTGGTGGGCCGAGTGCCTGCAGGCTGACTTAGGTCGTCAGTTGAACGGTGTTTCCGCCGACACTGGTGCAGCTGGCTTCAGGGTTAAGCGAGTGGGTGTTAAGAAGCTCGGTTTGGCGGGTCATGTTTCGGAGGGCGCATGACTCGACCTTCGCCTCTCCCGAGCCTGTTGGGTTATTGCAGCGATGAAAGAAGATTGTAATCACAAAATGGGGGTAAAAATTACAAAAACAATACACTAAAAAAAGATGGCAGTAATTAAACAATTAATAGAGTCAGTAGAGTACATGTATCTGGGTAAATAACTATTTAAGCAAATTAAGACCTCCACATTGTGGTAGTATTATTCAGAACCGGCAGAGGTCAGAAGTTACACTGAACAAACATATAAATGTAACATGTTAAGTGTTGGTTCCATGTTTCATAAGCTAAAATAAAAGATCCCAGACATTTTTTCATATGCTCAAAAATATTATTTCTCTGAAATGTTATGCATATTTGTTTATATCCCTGTTCGTGAGCATTTCTCCTTTGCCTAGATAATCCATCCCCCTGACAGGTGTGGCATATCAAGAAGCTGATTAAACAGCATGATCATTACACAGGTGCACCTTGTGCTGGGGACAATAGAAGGACAGTTTTGTCACACAACACAATGCCACAGATGTCTCAAGTTTTGAGGGAGCGTGCAATTGGCATGCTGAGTGCGGGAATGTCCACCAGAGCAGTTTGTAGTTGTATTTGTATTTATTATGGATCTGCCAAGGCAGCAGCTACTCTTCCTGGAGTCCAGCAAAAATGAAGGCAGTAATATACATTATATTACCATTTTTAAACATTAAAATACATTTTTACAACAGATTTCACAGTACAATAAGTGTGTGCCCTCCGGCCACAAGTCAATACTAGAACTCACAATCCAGATGTACGTGTGTGTATATTGTGCATGTTATGTGTGTTTATGTATGCGTGTGTTTGTACCTGTGTGTGACTCTTCATAGTCCTCGCTGTTCCATTTATCTGTTATTTAAATCAGATTTTACCGCTTGCTTGAGTTACTTGATGTAGAATAGAGTTCCATATATCCATGGCCCTATGTAGTACTATGCGCCTGTTCTGAACTTGGGGACTGTGAAGAGACCTCTGGTGGCATGTCTTGTGGCGTTATATGCATGGGTGTCCGAGCTGTGTGCTAAACAGACAGCTCGGTGCATTCAACATGTCAAATACTTCTTACAAAAACAAGTAGTGATGAAGTCAATCTCTCCTCTACTTTGAGCCATGAGAGATTGACATGCATATTATTCATGTTAGCTCTACGTGTACATTAAAGGGCCAGCAGTGTTTTGGGCCAGTTGTAATTTTCCCAAGTCCCTCTTTGTTGGCACCTGACAACAAGACTGGGCAGTAAGCACAGGTGTGACAAACATAGGGCCTGTAGGACTTGCCTTGTTGATATTGTTGTTAAGAAGGCAGAGCAGCACTTTATTATGGACAGACCTCTCCTATTTTTAGCTACTGTGTAACGGCGTTCTTCGTTTGTCGCAAGAAAGTCGGACCGAAATGCAGCGTGTTGGTTACTCATGTTTTTTAATGAAACAAAATGACGATTACATAAAAATACGGAGACAAATACAAAAACAACAAAACGGAACGTGAAACCTAAATACAGCCTATCTGGTGAAACTACACAGAGACAGGAACAATCACCCACGAAATACACAGTGAAACCCAGGCTACCTAAATACGGTTCCCCATCAGAGACAACAAGAATCACCTGACTCTGATTGAGAACCGCCTCAGGCAGCCAAACCTAAACTAAACACACCCCCAATCAACCACAATCCCAATGCCTACAAAAAACCCAATACGACAACACAATAACATAAACCCATGTCACACCCTGGCCTGACCAACTAATTAACTAAAACACAAAATACTAAGACCAAGGCGTGACAGAACCCCCCCCCCCCAAGTTGCGGACTCCCGGACGCACCTCAAAACCATAGGGAGGGTCCGGGTGGGCGTCCGTCCATGGTGGCGGTTCTGGCTCGGGACGTGGACCCCACTCCATTAATGTCATAGTTCCTCCCCTACGCGTCCTGGGATAATCCACCCTCGCCGCCGACCATGGCCTAGTAGTCCTCACCCAGAACCCCACTGGACTGAGGGGCAGCTCGAGACAGAAGGGCAGCTCGGGACAGAGGGGCAGCTCGGGACAGAGGGGCAGCTCGGGACAGAGGGGCAGCTCAGGACAGAGGGGCAGCTCGGGACAGAGGTGCAGCTTGGAACAGAGGAAGCCCAGCACTGAGAGGAAGCCCAGCACTGAGAGGAAGCCCAGCACTGAAAGGAAGCCCAGCACTGAGAGGAAGCCCAGCCAGGCAGTTGAATCCGGCAGATCATGGCTGACTGGCGGATCTGGAAGAGTCTGGTTGACTGGCGGATCTGGAAGAGTCTGGTTGACTGGCGGATCTGGAAGAGTCTGGTTGACTGGCAGATCTGGAAGAGTCTGGTTGACTGGCAGATCTGGAAGAGTCTGGCTGACTGGCAGATCTGGAAGCGTCTGGCTGACTGGCAGATCTGGAAGCGTCTGGCTGACTGGCAGATCTGGAAGCGTCTGGCTGACTGGCAGATCTGGAAGAGTCTGGCTGACTGGCAGATCTGGAAGAGTCTGGCTGACTGGCAGATCTGGAAGAGTCTGGCTGACTGGCGGATCCTGGCAGACTGACGGCTCTGGCTGCTTCATGCTGACTGACGGCTCTGGCTGCTCCATGCAGATTGACAGCTCTGGCGGCTTCTTGCAGACTGACAGCTCTGACTGTTCCATGCAGACTAACAGCTTTGGCAGCTCCTTGCCGACTAACAGCTCCTTGCAGACTGGCAGCTCCTTGCAGACTGGCAGCTCCTTGCAGACTGGCAGCTCCTTGCAGACTGGCAGCTCCATGCAGACTGGCAGCTCTGGCTGCTCCAAGCAGACTGACAGCTCTAGCTGCTCCATGCAGACTGGCAGCTCTGGCTGCTCCGAACAGGCAGGAGGCTCCGGCAGCGCTGTAGAGGAGGAAGGCTCTGATAGCCCTGAACAGACAGGAGACTCCGGTAGAGGCGGGAGACTCCGACAGCACAGGAGAAGCGAGGCGCACTGTAGGCCTGATGCGTGGTGCTGGCACTGGTGATACTGGAGCGAGGACACGCACAGGAAACCTGGTGCGGGGAGCTGCTACCGGAGGACTGGTGTGTGGAGGTGGCTCTGGATAGACCGGACCGTGCAGGCGCACTGGAGCTCTTGAGCACCGAGCCTGCCCAACCTTACCTGGCTCGATGCCCACTCTAGCCCGGCCAATACGAAGGGCTGGTATGAACCGCACCGGGCTATGCACCCGCACTGGAAACACCGTGCGCTCCATAGCATAACACGGTGTCTGCCCGGTCTCTCTAGCCCACCGGTAAGCACAGGGAGTTTGCGCAGGTCTCCTACCTGGCATAGCCATACTCCCTTTAAGCCCCCCCCCAATAATTTTTGGGGGCTGCTTTTCGGGCTTCCATCCACGTCGCCGTGCTGCCTCCTTATACCAGCGCATCTCCGCTTTCGCCGCCTCTAGTTCTTCCTTGGGACGGCGATATTCTCCAGGCTGTGCCCAGGGTCCTTTTCCGTCTAATATCTCCTCCCAAGTCCAGAAGTCCTTAGATCGCTGCTCCTCACAATTAACAGGAAGAGTAGGCTCAGGTCTGACTCCTGACTCTGCTACTCTCTCCCTGAGCCCTCCCCCAATAAATATTTGGGGGTGACTTTCGGGTTTCGCTCTGCGCCGCCGTGTCTTTCTTTTCGACTCCATTCGCCTATAGCCCTCATCGCACTGCTCCATCGAATCCCAGGCGGGCTCTGGCACTCTCTCTGGGTCGGCCGCCCACCTGTCTATTTCTTCCCACGTCGTATACTCCAAGCCTCTGCTGTCCATAACGTCCTCCCTTCGCTGCTGTCTGTTAACACGCTGCTCGGTCCGAGTGTGGTGGGTGATTCTGTAACGGCGTTCTTCGTTTGTCGCAAGAGAGTCGGACCGAAATGCAGCGTGTTGGTTACTCATGTTTTTTAATGAAACAAAATGACGATTACATAAAAATACTGAGACAAATACAAAAACAACAAAACGGAACGTGAAACCTAAATACAGCCTATTTGGTGAAACTACACAGAGACAGGAACAATCACCCACGAAATACACAGTGAAACCCAGGCTACCTAAATACGGTTCCCCATCAGAGACAACAAGAATCACTTGACTCTGATTGAGAACCGCCTCAGGCAGCCGAACCTAAACTAAACACACCCCTAATCAACCACAATCCCAATGCCTACAAAAACCCCAATACGGCAGCAAAATAACATAAACCCATGTCACACCCTGGCCTGACCAACTAATTAACTAAAACACAAAATACTAAGACCAAGGCGTGACATACTGTTGCATCAATATGTTTTGACCATAACAGTTTTACAATCCAGCGTTACTCAAAGCAGTTTAGTCTCCTCAATTTGCTCAATTTCCACATTATTCATTACAATATTTAGTTGAGGTTTAGGGTTTAGTGAATGATTTGTCCCAAATACAATGCTAGGACTAACTGATTTCTTGCCACCCATTCTGAAACTGACTGTTACTCTTTGTGAAGTGTTGCAGTGATTTCACTCACTGTAGTAGCTGACGTGTATAGTGTTGAGTCATCCGCATACATAGACACACAGGCTTTACTCAGACCCAGTGGCAGGGCATTAGTAAATATTGAAAAAAGTAAGGGGCCTAGACAGCTTCCCTGTGGAATGCCTGATTTTACCGCAGTTATGTTGGAGAGGCTACCTTAAAAGAACACTGAGGGTGTTCTTTAAGACAGGTAACTCTTTATCCACATTATAGCTAGGGGTGTAAAGCCATAACACATGTTTTTCCACCAGCAGACTATGATCAATAACGTCAAAAGCCGCACTGAACTCTAACAAAACAGCTCCCACAATATTTTTATCATCAATTTCTCTCACCCAATCATCAGTCATTTGTCAAGTGCTGTGCTTGTTGAATGTCCTCCCTTACAAGAGTGCTGAAAGTCTATACTTTGTTTGTTTACAGTGAAATAGCATTGTATCTGGTCAAACAAAATGTTTTCCAACAGTTTACTATGGGTTGGTAACAGATTGGTCGGCTATTGGAGCCAGTAAAGGGTGCTTTACTATTCTTGGGTAGAGGAATTACTTTTGTTTCCTCCAGGCCTGAGGGCACACACTTTTTTGTAAACTTATATTGAAGAGATGGCAAATAGGAGTGGAAATATCATCCTCAGTAATTTTCCATCCAAGTTGTCAGACCCAAGTGGCATGTCATTGTTGGTTGACAACAATATTTTTTTCACCTCTTCCACACTTACTTTATGGAATTTAAAATTACAGTGCTTGTCTTTCATAATTTGGTCAATTATACTTGGATGCGGGCCTCCCGGGTGGCGCAGTGGTTAAGGGCACTGTACTGCAGCGCCAGCTGTGCCATCAGAGACTCTGGGTTCGCGCCCAGGCTCTGTCGTAACCGGCCACGACCGGGAGGTCTGTGGGGCGACGAACAATTGGCCTAGCGTTGTCCGGGTTAGGGAGGGCTTGGTCGGTAGGGATGTCCTTGTCTCATCGCGCACCAGCGACTCCTGTGGCGGGACGGGCGCAGTGCGCGCTAACCAAGGTTGCCAGGTACACGGTGTTTGGTGCGGCACATTGGTGCGGCTGGCTTCCGGGTTGGATGTGCGCTGTGTTAAGAAGCAGTGCGGCTGGTTGGGTTGTGTATCGGAGGACGCATGACTTTCACCCTTCGTCTCTCCCGAGCCCGTACGGGAGTTGTAGCGATGAGACAAGATAGTAGCTACTACAACAATTGGATACCACGAAATTGGGGAGAAAAAGGGGTAAAAAAAAAATATACTTGGATGCGTAGGTTCGGCGTTTGTTGCTGCATGCCTAAGTTTGCTAATCTTGCCAATGAAAAATGTTTTGAAGTTGTTGGCAGTATCAGAGGGTTTTGTGATGAATGAGCCATCTGATTCAGTGAATGAGTTTGCCTTTTTGCCCAACATTTTATTTAATTAAGGTGCTCCAAAGCTTTTTACTATAATCCTTTATATATCTTTGTTAGTATAGTATAGTTTCTGCTTCTTTTTTGTTTCTGTTTAGTGCCATGATTTCTCAATTTGCAGTACATTTGCCAATCGGTTATGCAGCCAGACTTATTTGCCATTCCTTTTGCCTCATCCCTCTCAACCATAACATTTTTAAATTCCTCATTAATCCATGGGGATTTAACAGTGTTTCCAGTTATTGTCTTAATGGGTGCATGCTTATTAGTAACTGGAGTAAGCAATTTCATAAATGTGTCATGTGAAGGGTCTGAAAGCTCCTCATTACACACTACAGACCAGCAAATATTCTTTACATCATCAATTTAGGAATCACTACAAAACCTAATTGTAGGAACTCTTATACACAATATTAGGTCCAGAATTTGGAACTTTGGATTTCCTAGATATGGCTACCATAATTGTGATAACTCTATCCAATGGATGTGGCTGCTGCTTTACAGGAGAGTTCTGTAGCATTTGTAAATATGTGATCAATTCATGTGGATTTCATTCCTGTGCTGTTTGTAAATACCCTGTTAGCTTGATTGATAACCTGAACCAGGTTGCAGGTACTGGTTACAGTTTGAAGCTTTTTCTTGAGTGGGCAGCTTGATGAAAGCCAGTCAATATTTAGGTCACCTAGAAAATATGTCTATCTGTTGACATCACACACATTATCAAGCATTTCACACATATTATCCAGATTCTGACTTTTAGCACTTGGTGGTCAATAGCAGCTTCCTACATTTTAAATTGTTTTTCCCCCCTCATCAATCTACACCCCATAATGACAAAGCAAAAACTGTTTTTTGTAAATTGTTGTGCATTTTATAATTAACTGAAATATCACATTTACATAAGTATTTAGACCCCTTTTCTCAGTACTTTGTTGAAGCACCTTTGACAGTGATTACAGCCTTGAGTCTTCTTGGGTATGATGCTAGAAACTTGGCACACCTGTATTTGGAAATTTCTCACATTCTTCTCTGCAGATCCTCTCAAGCTCTGTCAGGTTTAATGGGGAGCAATGATGCACAGCTATTTTCAGGTCTCTCCAGAGATTTTCGATTGGGTTCAAGTCCAGACTCTGGCTGGGCCACTCAAGGACATTCAGAGACTTGTCCCGAAGCCACACCTGCATTGTCTTGGCAGTGTGCTTAGGGTCCTATTGGAAGGTGAATCTTCGTCCTAGTCTGAGGTCCTGAGTGCTCTGGAGCAGATTTTCATCAAGGATCTCTCTGTACTTTTCTCCGATCATCTTTCCCTCGATCCTGACTAGTCTCCCAGTCCCTGCTGCTGAAAAACATCCCAACAGCATGATCCTGCCACCACCATGCTTCACCGTAGGGATGGTGCCAGGTTTCCTCCAGACATGACGCTTGGCATTCAGGCCAAAGAGTTCAATCTTCTTTTCATCAGACCAGAGAATCTTGTTTCTCATGGTCAGAGTCCTTTAGGTGCCTTTTGGCAAACTCCAAGTGGGAGTCATGTGCCTTTTACTGAGGAGTGGCTTCCGTCTGGCCACGCTTTTACTGAGGAGTGGCTTCCGTCTGGCCACGCTTTTACTGAGGAGTGACTTCCATCTGGCCACGCTTTTACTGAGGAGTGGCTTCCGTCTGGCCACTCTACCATAGGCCTGATTGGTGGAGTGCTGCAGAGATCGTTGTCCTTCTGGAAGGTTCTTCCATCTCCAATCTTGTTTCTCATGGTCAGAGTCCTTTAGGTGCCTTTTGGCAAACTCCAAGTGGGAGTCATGTGCCTTTTACTGAGGAGTGGCTTCCGTCTGGGCACGCTTTTACTGAGGAGTGACTTCCGTCTGGCCACGCTTTTACTGAGGAGTGGCTTCCGTCTGGCCACTCTACCATAGGCCTGATTGGTGGAGTGCTGCAGAGATCGTTGTCCTTCTGGAAGGTTCTTCCATCTCCACAGAGGAACTCTGGAGCTCTGCCAGAGTGGCTATCGGGTTCTTGGCCACCTCCTTGACCAAGGCCCTTCTTCCCCGATTACTCAGTTTGGCCGGGCAGCTAGCTCTAGGAAGAGTTGCTGATTCCAAACTTCTTCCATTTTAAGAATGATGGAGGCCACTGTGTTCTTGGGGACCTTGAATGCTGCAGACATTTTTGGTACCCTTCCCCAGATCTGTGCGTCGAGACAATCCTGTCACTGAGCTCTACGGACAATTCCTTCAACCTCATGGTTTTGGCTTTGCTCTGACATGCACTGTCAACTGTGGGACCTTTCCAAATCATGTCCAATCAGCTGAGCTCAATTTTGATTCTCATAGCAAAGGGTTTGAATTGTTATCTAAATAAGATATTTCTATTTTTTTTATTTTTAATAATCTTACCACTTCTGAAAACCTGTCTTTTGCTTTGTCATTATCGGGGTATTGTGTGTAGTTTGAGAATTTTTATTTCTTTAATCCATTTTAGAATAAGGCTGTAACGTAATAATGTGGAAAAGGGGAAGGGGTCTGAATATTTTCCGGATACACTGTAAATTAGGTTACTTACATTATGACTTCAACGCTCCTGGGACCATTTACATTTACTGCAGCACTATGACAACTGGTAGGGATTATCTGAGCAGGGCTTGTGTCATTGATAAGTAATTGTCTCAACGCAGCCTTGAAATGCGTGGACAAGATGATTTGGATGGACCACGTCATTCCTGTAGAGCATCTTTTGTTTCCAGAAGGTGTCAAAGTTATCGATAAAAGTTATGCCAACAGAGCTACAATAATATTTTAGCCAGATATGTAATGCCAGTAACCTGCTGAATCGCTCACAGCTGCGGCCCAACGATGGTACTGGGCCTGAAATAATTGTCTGCTTTCCGAGCTAGGATCAGTTCTTTAAAATCAATTTTCAGCAGTTCCGAGCTAGCCCTCCTAATGTCGTTTGACCCGCACATGGACTACGACAGTGTCAGCCCCCGACATCTGTTGTAGAATGGTAGGAAGATGTCTTGTAATGTCCAGTAATCGTTAGCACAGGGTTTTCTTCCCTCCGGGGACCAATATGTTTTGCCCCGGGAACCAAGGATCACAGCTGGTGCAAAGGCTGAGGATGTGCGGCCGCTCTTTCATCTCGAGTGGCCTCGCAGACCCCCCAAGGATTGATGGGCGGAGAGGCCCGATGGACCATAGCCAACTGTAGTAGAATCCATAGTGGCTGATGGAGGGGCCTGATGGAGTCTCAGACACCCTCACGCTCTTATGAGGGGGGGGGGGTTCTGAAGTTCTGAAACCAAGTTAGAAGCCACTGATAAGGGAGCCAGAACAGAGGACGAAGGCCAGAGAATTGAATGTTAATAAGTTCTCTACCAAAAGCCGCCTCCAACGTAGTTTTAGAGAATTTGGCAGTACGTCTAACCTGCCTCGAAACCGCAGACCACGTGTGACCACTCCAGCCCAGGACCTCCACATCCGGCTGCTGCACCTGCAGGATCATCTGAGACCAGCCACCCAAACAGCTGATCAGGGTGGGTTTGCACAACCAAAAAATTTCTGCACAAACTGTCAGAAACCGTCTCAGGAAGCTCATCTGCGTGCTCGTCGTACTCACCAGGGTCTTGACCTGATTGCAGTTCGGCATTGTAAATGACTTCAGTGGGCAAATGCTCACCTTCGATGGTCACTGGCACGCTGGAGAAGTGTGCTCTTCACATATGAATCCCGGTTTCAGCTGTACTGGGCAGATGGCAGACAGTCAATGTTGGGAACAGAGTGCCCCATGGTGGGATTATGGTATGGGCAGACATAAGCTACGATGGCAATTTGAGTGCACAGAGATAACGTGATGAGATACTGAGGCCCATTGTCGTGCCATTCATCCACTGCCATCACCTCATGTTTCAGCATTATAATGTCGCAAGGATCTGTACACAATTCCTGGAAGCTGAAAATGTCCCAGTTCTTCCATGGCCTGCATAGTCACCAGTCATGTCACCCATTGAGCATGTTTGGGATGCTCTGAATCGATGTGTACGACTGCATGTTCCAGTTACAGCCAATAAGCAACTTTGCACAGCCATTGAAGAAGAGTGGGACAACATTCCACAGGCCACAATCAACAGGCTGATCAACTCTATTCAAAGGAGATGTGTGGCGCTGCATGAGGCGAATGGAGGTCACACCAGATACGGACTGGTTTTCTGATCCACGACCCTACTTTTTTCTAAAAAGTATCTGTGACCAACCGATGCATATCTGTATTCACAGTCATGTGAAATCCATAGATTGGGGTCTAGTGAATTTATTTTAATTCACTGATTTCCTTATATGAACTGTAACTCAGTAAAATCATTTAAATTGTACCTTGTTGCATTAATTCCTTTGTTCAGTGTAAGTTCCCACTCATCTGTTGCCTGTGGTCTGCACAAACTATACAGTTAGCTACTTTTACAAAGCCCAATTTAAACATCTAAAAGTAAAATGGCTTTAATGTTTAAATATCAGAACATTTCTAACAATTTTGGAGGTGCTCTTATGTCAGATGAATTGTGTTGTATTTGTGTGGGAGAGTGGTAACAGTGCATTGTGGACACTATTCTAACTGTTTTCTCTGTTGTGTAGACGTCTGGTACCTGTCTCCCCTGTTGTGTGTGTTCTTCCTGGCTCTGATCCCTCTGTGGGTGGTGGTGGCCCGGAAGAGCCCTCAAATCAAAGAGGTCCTCGTCTCTGGCTGGCAGCCTGTCCTCGTAGCCATGTCTATAAGCAGGTAAGACACACATGACACCTTATCATTCTTATCATAACCTTATCATATGGTCCTGTATGACTCCGTTGATAGAGCTTGCAATGCCAAGATAGTGGGTTCGAATCCCGGGGCCACACATACGTAAAACGCATGACTGTATGTCGCTTTGGTTAAAAGTGTCTGATAAATGGCATATATTATTATTCTTTTTATTATATGTTATTAAAAACATGTATCTGATCAGTAGATGTTTGTCTGATGTTTTTCATTATGACCTTTTTAAGTTTTGGGGGACTCATATTGGACAAGACTGTTAGCGACCCTAACTTTGAGGGGATGGCCGTCTTTACACCCGTCATAAATGGTGAGTGGACTCATCTTGGTTAAATGAAACTAGAAAGTGGTCTCTGAACACATTATACAAGGATGGAAAGGGGAGAGTTGAGTTATTAACGACCATGGGACATTCATGTGCCTGGCTCAGTCAGTTAACTGTCTATAAATGACACATGCTGGGAAATACGTTCAAATGAGAGTGTTTAAGAGCATACGGTCAGATGTTCTTCCCCACAAATGGCAGTGTCCCAGGCTGATATTGGCTGCCTGACGCTGAGCATTGGATAGCCTTTGGACCTCAGTTAAATATCGCTTACAGTGGTTAGAATTTCCCTCTCCTGATACTATGACTATTACCCGGCACTTTGGTAAAACACAATGTCCCCTCAAGTCTCGTCAAGTCTGAGATACACATCTGTATTGGTGTTTGATTAGGATATGACAAAAACAGTATTTTGGTAGATGTTACCATAGAATCACGTCACACACCACACACATGCCTGTACGCACTCAAACACACATCTACTGTTTGTTTGCTGTTGCATTTGTGCTGTTAACAGTAGCCCCTGTCCACACAGGATTGCCAGGCCGTCATTGTAAATAATCATTTGTTCTTAATTGACTTGCCTGGTTAAATAAAGGTAATATTTTTTACATCAAAATACGTAAGGCAAATGTATCAATAGCAATTTGTTTCTCCACTTGGTGGCAACAGTGGCAAGACCTCAAGCAGGAAGAGGGCTGCACCTTTGGATCCAGACAGACAACTTTGGGATGAAGAGGGTTTTTGTCCCGCAGATTATTTGCAAACTGTCATCTTCCTGCATCGTATGCATGTGCCTACCTATTGTAGGCATATTACAAGCACTTATGTGTTCTTTCAAGACCCTTCACACTTCGCCCGTGCGTTCTGATGGCCTCACAGCCACTATCCCACTTCTGACACCAGTGTAGCAAACTTAGGGGGCAGGAAGCAAACCCTGGTCTCTGGCATGAAAGGCAAACATCCTACACATCGCACCAATAGGGTTAAACCTCTTGGTGGAAATTGTAACGTGGATCATATATCAAAGACTGCTACAATATGTGTGGTCTCAATAAAATAGAGTAGACTGCCTATGCATGGGCGGAGAATAGTGTGGCAGTTACACTGCATGACCAAAGTATGTGGACACCTGCTCGTCGAACATCTCAATCATGGGCATTAATATGAAGTTGGTCCCCCTTTGCTGCTATAACAACCTCCACTCTTCTGGGAAGGCTTTCCACTAGATGTTTGATCATTGCTGCGGGGACTTGCTTCCATTCAGCCACGAGCATTAGTGAGGTCGCAGCACTGATGTTGGGCGATTAGGCCTGGCTTGCAGTCGGCATTCCAATTCATCCCAAAGGTTGAGGTAAGGCCTCTGTGCAGGCCAGTCAAATTATTCCACACTGATCTCGATAAACCATTTCTGTATGGACCTGTACACAGGGACATTGTCTGAGGCAAGGAAGGGCCTTTCCCAAACTGTTGCCACAAAGTTGGAAGCACAGAATGTCATTGTATGCTGTACGTTAAGATTTCTCTTCACTGGAACTAAGGGGCCTAGCCCGAACCATGAAAAACAGCCCCAGACCATTATTACTCATCCACCAAACTTTACAGTTGGCACTATGCATTGGGGCAGGTAGTGTTATCCTGGCATCTGCGAAACCAAGATTTGTCTATCCAGAGAACGCGTTTCCACTGCTCTAGAGTCCAATGGCAGCTTTACACCACTCCAGCCGACGCTTGGCATTGCGCATGGTGATCTTAGGCTTTTGTGCAGCTGCTCGGCCATGGAAACTCATTTCATGAAGCTCCCGACGAACAGTTCTTGTGCTGATGTTGCTTCCAGAAGCAGTTTGGAACTCTGTAGTGAGTGTTGCAACCAAAGACAGACGCGCTTGGGTACTCTGCAGTCCCGTTCTGTGAGCTTGTGTGGCCTACCACTTATTGCTCCCAGTCATTTCCACTTCAAAATAACAGCACTTACAGTTGATCGGGGCAGCTCTAGCAGAGCAGGAATTTGACAACTGACTTGTTGGAAAGGTGGCATCCTGTTTAAGTCAAGGCCATTCTACTGCCAATGCCCGATTTTATACACCTGTCAACAACGGATGTGGCTGAAATAGCCGAATCCACTCATTTCAATGGGTTTCCACATACTTTTGGTGATGTATAGTATCTTTTCAAGGAAATTAACTGAAATATGATTCGGCTACATAGTTTACAGTGTCGGTAGATAAATATTGATAATGGAAGAAGTGGAGGGCCCTCAACCAACAAGAGTCGGTCTACAAATCGTCCCGCTCTTAAAAGGTAGGCTATATCCTATATGCAAAACATAGCTTGTGAGAAAGTGCAAGTGTCCGGTCTCATTATTCTTGCAGCTTCAAGTGCAGCAGCGATACCTCTCTTAGTTGGGCGTGCAATATCAGGCGTGCTTGTGGTCTCAATTGAATAGAGTATGAGGCTATAACCTATGCAGAAGCACGGGTAGATATCTTTCCAGGGAAATTAACTTCCTAAATAACGTAGTTTGAAGAGAGCAGAGTTGGAGAGAGAGAGAGCGGACACTTGCACTTTCTCTTCAGCTATGTTTAGCCTACCTTTCAGGAGAGGGGCGAATTTCAGACGGACACAATCAATATTTATTTCTAGGCAATGTAGTAAACTATAGCCTAATCATAATAGTTTATAGTTTAGTACATCGCCTAGAAATAAAGATTGATCACCCGTATTTGTGTCCGTCTGAAATGTGTCCTCTCCTGAAAGGTAGGCTATTAGGCCTATGCTAAACGTAGCTGAAGAGAAAGTGTCCGCTCTCTCTCTCCAACTCTGCTCTCTTCAAACTACGTTATTTAGGAAGTTAATTTCCCTGGAAAGATATCTACCCGTGCTTCTGCATAGGTTATAGCCTCATACTCTATTCAATTGAGACCACAAGCACGCCTGATATTGCACGCCCAACTAAGAGAGGTATCGCTGCTGCACTTGAAGCTACGTGAAAATCTCTGGTCATTTAACCTAACCTATTTTTTAGGTTATTTTAGAGCATTTTGATATTACCTATAGTATAGGGCGCACACTTGCTGGAACCATGGCTGTCAAGCGAGCTGCCTGAAATAACATTGCAGGACTGCGGTTGGGTTCAAGACCATGGAGCAGAAGAGAGTCCGACAGAAAGCCAACGTGAGCGGGCAGGTGTGGTATGAAAAGCTGCAGGATGAAGAAATCAGTCCCGTGCAGACCTACAAGCAGGGATCTGTCAATGTGGAATTGATGAATCAAATAAGAAATTAAATAAATCATGTACTCAGGAAATTTTGAAGTCAAAAGCATGTGGTGGGCAACATGTGTTTTACATATAGAGTCATATTTCATATTTCAATGGAAAAGCAGGTGACTATATAATAGGAGACTTGTGTGGTTGATATTCTTTCCATGCTCGGTGCTTCCCCTCAGGTGTCGGAGGAAACTTGGTGGCCATCCAGGCCAGTCGGATCTCAACCTACCTTCACTTCTGGAGCATGCCTGGAGTCTTGCCCTATAAGATGAGACAGCACTGGCCCAGCCCCTTTACTACCTTCTTCACCTCAGGAAAGGCTCCTCCACTCTGTCTTTCTATAGAGGTTCCTGGATTGCATGTAGATATGTCTGTAACAAAAAACAAAAAAGGAGAATATATGCCAGTTACTTCCTCTCTGTTTGTGATTTAGCAAATATGAACTTTACTATTTGGAACCCCTCTCTTGCCATTCCTGTTATATTTATCCTCTCTTTGTCATAGTATTTGTACAGATTTACATTTCAGACAGTGCTTCCACAGTAACTAAACAAGATATGAAAACTACCTACAGTATTCATTAGTTAACTTTGTCTCTCCAGGTGTGAACTCCAAGTCAGCGAGGGTGTTGTTCCTATTGGTGGTTCCGGGCCACCTGGTGTTCCTCTATACCATCTCTCTGCTCCAAGGCGGCCACACTGCCCTCACTGTCACTTTCATCATCTGCTACCTGTGTGCTGCCCTTCTCCAGGTACGCCCTATCCCCTCGCCTGCTACCCCTCAGTCACTGGTACACTGATGGAGTTTGGTAATGTCTCATACAGACTTGTAAGGACTTTTCATTATACAGTTATTGAAGTATAAGGACTTATGGACTTCTCATTCAGATCTGCTGTGTGATGGATTGTCTGTCTGTATGGGATGTTCCTCCAGGTGGGTATCCTCCTCTATGTGGCTGACCTGATAGTCCGTCTGATGTGGAGGAGGAGTCTGGACCCAGACAACTTTTCCATCCCCTACCTGACAGCCCTGGGAGACCTGCTGGGGACCGGCTTCCTGGCTTTGGTCTTCCGCTCAGTCTCACTCATGGAGGGGCTGGGACTCTGAAAGGGATGGAGGTCATCGGTCTGCTACAGGCCTCTCTGTGCTGTGCCTTCCCAGACCAGGGGTCTGTATCATCTCCCTGCCCTGCCTCTCCTCTGCCTTCACCACTGGAGGGAGTTACTCTGCTGGGCGTGGGGATGGCAGTGTGACTGACTGACTGCACGCACACTCACTCACTCAGCTTACAGTTCATCAGGAGGTGTGGGTCATTTCAAACCTCAGAAAGTATGGGTTGATGGGACAAACTGCAAACTCATCCAGGTCCTATTTCACACACCCCACATGTCACTTGTGAATGTGAGACAATGGAAAAATCAACACACTAAATTGAACTTTTTCTGAAATTAGGGAACGGTTATTGATCGATAATGGGTGCATTGTATGTTGGTGTATGAAAATGAATTTTAACTTGTTTACAGTATTTCTGGATGTAGAATGCAGAGTGGGGCTTGGCAACATCCCTTTCATTATAGACATAACTCAAAAAACCTTACTTGACTGGTAACTACAGGAACATTCTGTTGTAGATCGAAGTAGAATCATCTTCATACATCACCACCAATGCGTAGCTTGAAACTACTGCACCCACTGAAATTGCAACTAGGGTGTGGGAGACAACTGGACCTGTGAATGTATCAAGGATCGAACATATTTGAAGGCAATCAGTATTATTTTGTGATTTTCCTATGAGCAGCTTACTGTCACAGTGTTAAGTTAAATATCTGCAAATGAAACTTTTACGGAAGGCACTTAAACCAGAGTTACCGTTGGCATGTCATCAGTAATGTGAGATGGGGTAAGGGCAAAACATTGAAACTGTTCTCAAATCTGGTTCAAGGTGTTCGGCGTCTTATCACATATGACAGGACGGGAAACGGTATCATAGCAAAGTGCCTGATAAAGTGTTACTAATGTTTGTCACATCTTAATGTTCAGCAGCAATCTTAAATGCAAAAACAAAACCTTAAAGTACACAGTATCTGTCAAGTCCGTGTATCATGAATGTTACATGTCAGGTGTGTTTTGTATAATCACAAATGTCTATTTAAAGAGAAGGTAGCTTTATTTAAAACATTGCAATGTCCCCATTCACATGCCTTCTGTACGTTACAACTGTAGTGCCCTCACACATGGTTAAGGGGCTCGAACATAAAAATGAAACAAAAAACTAATGTAAATGTATTCTTTATTTTGTTTATCCTACCTTCATCAACATTTCATGAATTTGAATCACTTTAAAATGTACATACATCCATAATTTCACTACATTTTAAAGCTCATTTCATAGAGAATATTACAATCTGGACTATACTGTATCTAGTAACTTACTTCGAAGAGATGGTCGTTGGGTCAAAATAGGCATTTGCAAAATTCAGTGTTCTTGTCTTTAACTGCCATTTCCCGAATGTCAGACTGGACAGATTTCCCTGTCCAACTCATTTTTCTCAGCTTTAGAAGCATCTAAATTCACCAAAGTGTGTGTGGTTATCCTTTAGATATATTCTCCGGAATTACTCAGAGGAAATGGTTGATTTGTCACATATTTATTATAGACTACATTACAAATGTTCTAAAAATGCTTTTTATGTAAAAGTATCTGCCAAAATATTGGAAACGAGTAAATGAGGGATGCAAAGTACATGGAAAGCAGATGCTTCCACACAGGTGTGGGTCCTTATGCTTTAGGGTCCTTATTTTGGCTATGCCCCCCATAGGATGACAATGCCCCCATCCACAGGGCACGATTGGTCCCTGAATGGTTTGATGAGCATGAAAACACTGTAAAACCATATGCCATGGCCAAATACAACACGTGTAGGTAGACCTTACCGTGAAATGCTTACTTACAAGCCCTTAACCAACAATACATTTTTAAGAAACTAAAGTTAAGACAATATTTATAAATATACTAGAGTAAAAAAATTAAGTAACAATAAAATAACAATAATGAGGCTATATACAGGGTGTACCGGTACTGAGTCAATGTGCGGGGGTACGGTTTGTCGAGGTCATTTGTACATGTAGGTTGGGGTAAAGTGACTATGCATAGATAATAAACAGTGAGTAGCAGCGAATAGTCCAGGTTGCCATTGGATTAATTGTTCAGCAGTCTTATTGCTTGGGGGTAGAAGCTGTTGAGGAGCCTTTCGGACATAGACTTGGTACCGCTTGTGTGGTAGCAGAGAGAACAGTCTATGACTTGGGTGACTGGAGTAATTTTTTGGGCCTTCCTCTGACACCGCCTAGTATATAGGTCCTGGATGGCAGGAAGCTTTGCCTAAGTGATGTACAGGGCTGTACGCACTACCCTCTGTAGCGCCTTACGGTTGGATGCTGAGCAGTTGCCACACCAGGCGGTGATGCAACCGGTCAGGATGCTCTCAATAGTGCAGCTGTAGAACATTATGAGGATCTGGGGACCCATACCAAATCTTTTCTGTCTCCTGAGGGGGAAAGTCTTTCGTCGAGAAAGTCGTGCCCTCTTCACGACTTTCTTGGTGTGTTTGATAGTTTGTTGGTGATGTGGACACCAAGGAACTAGAAACTCTTGACCCACTCCACTACAGCCACGTCGATGTGAATGGGGGCATGTTGGCCCTCCTTTTCCTGTAGTCCACGATCATCTCCTTTGTCTTGCTCACGTTGAGGGAGAGGTTGTTGTCCTGGCACCACACTGCCACACATAGGCTGTCTCATCGTTGTCGGTGAACAGGCCTACCACCGTTGTGTCGTCAGCGAACTTAATGATGGTGTTGGAGGAGCGCTTGGCCACGCAGTCGTGGGTGAACAGGGAGTACAGGAGGAGACTAAGCACGCACCCCTGTGGGACACCGTGTTGAGGATCAGTGTGGCAGATGTGTTGTTGGCTACCAGGATCCAGTTGTAGAAAGAGGTGTTTAGTCCCAGGGTCCTTAGCTTAGCCCAGGGTCCATACTTACCCTAAATGAAGTGACTGAGCCACGAGTTGAGAACCAACGAAATCTGCTTCCCTCCCTGTTGCAAATATTGCATCATCATCCCCTTCATTTGAGGAAGATGCCTGATAATATTGTATTAATCAAATGTTTTAAAAGTTGTAATATTAAAATACCCATCACATTACACATTTAGTAAAGACAGGATGCATTTGAAAGTTCATGCACAGTAAAACTTTTGTAGGACTTTATAAAATGATTTTATCGATAGATGGGGGAAAAGGTGCCTGTGCATTGATAAGCACGTAATAACATAAATATGGCACTTGTAATAGCCCATTTCACAGCAGAGCCTGCTGAATTGGCAAGATAACTTTTCTTTCGTGTTGATTTCGGCAAAAATTTAAATGTGGCACTGACACGCCCATGGATTGATGTTTAAACATTGGCTCAATGAATAGTCACACAATTTGACTAGCCATGCATAGTTACAAGCCTGCTTGAGTTAGCGGCAGGCAGATGAGCAATATCCACAGTTATAGTACGGATGAAGCCTGAGCTGGAATGTGAAGCTAACTGAAGCTGGATAGCTTTAAAAATGCCTGAATAGATCTAGCTTACTTTGTAGTGTATACCACTCTGATCTCAACCCACTTGCACACTTATGGGCGATTCTGGAGCAGCACTTGAGACAGCATTTTCCACATAGAAATGAGAATGAATAGAACGGGCTTGGAACCTCTAACCCTGGCATTTGTGATGTAGTCATTTCCATGGTAATGTATAATGTTAATTCAGATGATGCTAACTGACTCATGGAATAGAATTCACTTTTTAAATTTTATTTGTATTGAATCAACAAATCACAGCACAGACTGATGGTTGGACTTCCTGCTTTTACTTCATTCTTTGCTCTTATGGGTACCAAAATATTTGGGCTGACTTCATCCAGAAAAATGTTGATTGTGTGGTTTATGAAAATATGTGTAAATTTAATGAGAACACAAAATGTGCATGTTTTAGACAATATTTCAGAAATATTGTAATACAAAAAAAGTTGTATTTTGTGTCTACATGTAACTGGAAAAAGTTGATTGTGATAGGGCGTGGTGCCTGGCCTTAACATGCCTTTTTCTACACAATTGCAGAACTATCATATTATTTAAATTACCTTTCATAGACATTTGAAATTATGGTATCAAATACTTCATAAATGTACAACAAGCATCAATATGTTTTCTGTGGTCTGTGGCTCTGGTCAGTCGCATTGTAATAAAAAACACTGAACAGTATGTGACCGCAAAACCTGTAATCTTTCTCTCTCAGCTCTCCCTGTGCTCCAGTCAGTCAGTCCCATTGGTTTAACACAACTGACCACTGGTCTGTATCAGTTAGTGTACATTGGTATTAAATTCACAGTTTGTTGGTAACACAACTAACCACTGGTCTGTATCAGTTAGTGTACATTGGTATTAAATTTACAGTTTGTTGGTAACACAACTGACCACTTGTCTGTATCAGTTAGTGTACATTGGTATTAAATTCACAGTTTGTTGGTAACACACAATGAGCACATAAAGTTGTTTTTAAAGCCTGTGCAAAATATTCTCCAATGAATGAGTCATGCCGAAATTGCAGATTGGGTTTTTGGACTTTTCAAAAGTGGAGAAAACTTTCAATTCCTTCACAATAGTTTCATAGCCACAAAATATATTTCTGTAACAGAACAACAGTATTTCATAATGGAAAATAAGGACATGGAAAAGGGTATCCTATGATGGTTGATAACCAGTAATGACATTACAAGATGTCATCACTTTCTACTACTGTGTGCTTGGATGTTGAGAAATTAGTGTGTGAAAGTATAATTTATATTGAATGGTTGATATTGTTACTATAAAATACAATTTGCCACTTGCAAAGTGAACATAGAGGGCTCTAACATTAGACAACATGTACAGTAAAACAGCAAGACAACTGTGTAATACTGGTATAATAAATAGTGTAACTACCTGCTCGTTTCTCTGTAGGCTGTGTGGAGTGGTTTTACAGACCACTTGTCAACAACAGTCAAATGTTGTGTCATTTCCCAGCTGAGGAGTTCATGAATGATGCAACTCTACTGAGTGCGACCTCTGTTCTCTCCAGACATTATTCACAGTCTACGGGTGTTTGTCTGAAACAGGCTGTCTGTACATAACTTGATGGTGGCTCCTCAACACTCAGGGAGCTTCGCAAATTCATTCTAAAGTAACCTGCCTCAATGACTGTCACACACACATCTGTAATCATGAAGTGCTTTGAAAGGCTGGTCATGGCACACATCAACTCCATCATTCCAGACACCCTGGACCCACTAAAATGTGCATACCACCTCGACAGATCCACGGATGACACAATCTCAATTGCACTCCACACAGCCCTCTCACACCTAGACAAGAGGAATACCTATGTGAGAATGCTGTTCATTGACTACAGCTCAGTGTGCAACACCATAGTCCACTCCAAGCTCGTCCCTAAGATTGGGACCCTTGGACTGAACACCTTCCTCTGTAATTGGATCCTGGACTTCTTGACAGGCCGACCCCAGGTGGTTAGGGAAGACAACAACACCTCCGCCACGCTGACCCTCAACATGGGGCCCCCCCAGGGGTGTGTGTTTAGCCCACTCCTGTACTCCGTTTACCCACGACTGCATGGCCACGCACGACTCCAACGCCATCATCAGGTTTGCTGACGACACGACAGTGGTGGGCCTGACCCCCGAAGGTGATGAGACAGCCTACAGAGAGGACGTCAGAGACCTGGCAATGTGGTGCCTGCACAATAATCTCTTCCCTCAACGTCAGCAAGACTAAGAAGCTGATCATGGACTACAGGAAAGGGGGTGGGCTGAAGAGATTTGGCATGGCCCTTCAGATCCTGAAGAACTTTTACAGGTGCACCATCGGAACGCATCTTGACTGGTTGCATCACCGCCTGGTATTGCAACTGCACCGCCCTCAACCGCAAGGCCCTACAAAGGGTGGTGCAGACGGCCCAGCACATCACTGGGGGTGAGCTTCCAGCCATTCAGGACATTCAAACCAGGTGGTACTGAGGAAGGCACAAAAAATTGCCAAAGACATCAGTCACACCAGCCATGGACGGATCTCTCTGCCACCGGCAGGCGGTACCGGAGCATCAGGTCTCTGACCAACAGTGTCCAAGAAAGCTTCTTTCCCCAAGCAATAAGACGATTGAATAGCTAAACAACGGCTGTCCTCCCTTTCCCGCCCGCGCGCGCGCACACACACACAAACATACACACAACTGAGCACTCTTTCCAGGAACTCCCTTCCACTAGGAATGTTCCCTCATGAGGATTATTGGCTATACCTTGAAGAGATACAACAAAGAGTCTTTCTCCAACCAATCATTTATTTCAGTGTCATTGTCACAGACATGCTCTCCATGACGTACCTTCCATCTTCACAAGGTGCGTCATTCGGGTAAAGGACATCACCAAGTGTCTTAAGCAGGTACAGTAAGTACAGTAGTAATCAGTTCCACCCCCTTTAAATGACCAGCAACCTTAGGGAACCAGCATCAAGAACAGGGGAAAAGGTTGGCCATCTTCATAGGGAAATGGCACCACCCACAGTGGCAGGTGATACACGACAATGTACCCAGTCTGCTGTATGTACTCAGGGGTAAGGGTAGCATGGGGCATGGAAGGTTCGGCCAGATGTGTTGCAGCAGCACAGCTCTCAGCAGGCAGCGGTGTAGTAGGCCATCTCAGGGCCAGAAAACACTGGAGAGGTGTCCAACACACAGGATATGCATCAGGAAACTTTGTGACCTCAGATTTGGAAAACTGCTCTGGTGACTCAGGCTCCAATCCTGATAGGCCAGATTCCTCCAGTGCCACTTCACCAACGGGCAGCTCCTCTGTACCTACGGCAGCAGTAGCAATATCAGTAGCCGGCATCCCCTCAGATGGAACAGGACCACCCAGGGCTCCAGCCCCAGTCTCCAGTAGCTCTGTGATGGGCTCGGCCTGCATCTGGATCATGGACTCTTTGTCTCAGCCCACATCTGATGGACACACATGTAGAAAGGTCATGCCTTCGGCCAGCTGGCCCAGTTGTGGTCAGTCTGCAGGCAGTAATTTCAGTAGTGATGCACTGTAGATGACAGCTGCAGGGCTCATCAACTGGAAGGTCAAACTCCAACAGCGGCAGCAAAAACCGTTGGGCTCTGAAGAACCCTTCTTCCAGGGTCTTTGCTAGATACAGCTTCGCCCACCTTTGCCAGTCGTCAGGGAAACAGCCTTGTAGTTACTCTACCAGAAGAGTGGTGTCGTCCCAGTAGTGTTGATTGTGTAGCCACCCCCACAGGTAGTTGGCCTCCTTCTTGTCGCACCAGTTTGGTAGTGTTGTGGTCAGTTCTTCACTGTCCATGACATGGGATCCCACCGCTGCCACCATATGTGAAGCAGAAACCAGATCGGACAGTGAGGAGACAGACAGGATGTTCTGGTGCTCCCCTCTCTTAGAGGCTTTTATTTACAATAGTAACAGGTGCAGGACTAATTGGCCAATAAACTTTGTACAGAAAATAACAAACAGGAGGTTAACAAAGACTTGAATAAATCTAAGATATTCTCAGTGTAAACTATTCTGGCAACAAGTCTTTGCTTGTAACCAAACTCAAGTATGGCTCTACTCTAGCCAACCTGTTACCTGCCCAGCCTGCTCTCCCCCAGGCAAAGGCCAACTGAACACCTAAGTACTCCTTCCAGGAACTCCCTCCTGCTAGGAATGTTCCATCATGATAGCCCCAAAACACATTTCTACCATAAAAGCGTAAACAACAGTTTTACATAAACACACACTTCAATAACTTGTTCCATGACTGCTTATTCCCGTCAACCAATAAAAAAAGTGAAGACTCGTAGACTAATTTGAGAAATGTGTAATGCACACCAGCACTTCAACAAGGAAACAAACAAATGAGATGAAATTATATGATTATTCTCTACCAACACTTCGATCGCTATTCTAAAAATATTGCTAGAGCATGTTCTAGAGCATGTTCGTTTAAATGGGGGGCTTTATACACAGTAGAAACATAGCTAACAAGTTACATTGTTTTAGTAACTGGCGTACACAACAAACACTCGACTTTAGCGCCTTATGTCAAAGTTTTTGTCAAACGGAATGCACAACTCTCTTGCGGAATGCGCAACTCTACCCAACATATTATCTTTTGTTTCAGGGTTCTTGGCTATACCTTGAAGATACAATAGTCTTTCTCCAATAGTCTTTTGTTTCAGTGTCATTGTCTATAAGTCATAGACATGCACTCCATGACGCATACACACGCTCACAGACGCCACACATATCACCACTTACACACCCACTCACCCCTTACACTGCTGCTATATTGATTATTATTTATCCTGCCATCAGTCACTTTTTACCGCTGTTTACATGTACCTCAATTACTCGAGTACTCCTGCACATTGTCATTACGGTACTAGCACTGAACCTGTATATGACTTGCATTCTCTTTTTTTATGTAGTTTTTCCATACTTCTCATGAGTTTTCTTACTTTATATTTATACTGTATATTATTCCTTTATATTATTTCCACTCACCTTCATACTGAATACTGCATTGTTGGGAAAGAGCTTACATACAAGTAAGCATTTAACTGTACTGTTTTACACCTGCCTTTTCCTATTGCAAGTGACAAATACACTTTAAAACTTGAAACTCTTAGGAAAGGCTATTTCTATTTCAAGTCAGCAAATAAATGCTGTTTGCAATATAAAGGTAAATACAGTGCAAGTATTCAGACCCCTTGACTTGTTCCAAATGTTATTAAGTTACAGCCCTAAAATGGATTAAAACAAAAATGTTACCTCATCAAATCTACACACAATACCCGATAATGACAAAGCAAAAACAGGTATTTTTTTGTGTGTGCAAATGTATTAAAAATAGTCTAAGGCACTGCATCGCAGTGCTATAGGCGTCACTACAGACCCTGGTTCGATCCCGAGCTGTATCATAACCGGCCGTGTGTTTGGGGGGGGGCAAGGAGTCGCTCTCTAGCGACTCCTTGTGCTGGGCCAGGCGCTTACAGGCTGACCTCGGTCTTCAGTTTAACGGTGTTTCCTAATACACATAAATTCCATTGATTGGACATGATTTGGAAATGCACACACCCTGTCTATATAAGGTCCCACAGTTGACAATGCATGTCAGAGCAAAAAACCAAGCCATGAGACCGAAGGAATTATCTGCACAGGATTGTGCTGAAGCACAGATCTGGGGATGGCTACCAACACATTTCTGCAGCATTGAAGGTCCCCAAGAACACATGGTGGTGGCAGCATCATGCTGTGGGGCTGTTTTTCACTGGCAGGGACTGGGAGACTAGTCAGGATCGAGGGAAAGATGAACGGAGCCAAGTACAGAGAGATCCTTGATGAAAACCTGCTCCAGAGGGCTCAGGACCTCATCTTCCAACAGGCCAATGCCCCTAAGAACACAATCAAGACAACGCAGGAGATGCTTCGGACAAGTATCTGAATGTCCTTGAGTGGCCCAGCCAGAGCCCAGACATGAGCCCGATCTAATATCTCTAGAGACCTGAAAATAGCTGTACAGCGATGCTCCCCATCCAACCTGACAGAGCTTAAGAGGATTTGCAGAGATTAATAGGAGAAACTCCCCAAATACAGGTATGCCAAGTTTGTTGGCTTCATACCCAAGAAGACTCAAGACTGCCAAAGGTGCTGAGTAAAGGGCCTGAATACTTATATAAATGTGATATTTCAGTTATAACGTTTTATGCATTTGCTAAATTTTCTAAAAACTTGTTTTTGCTTTGTCATTATGGGGTATTGTGTGTAGATTGTTGAGGAAAAATTGAATCCATTTTAGAATAAGGCTGTAACGTAACAAAATGTGGGGAAAGTGAAGCGCTCTAAATACTTTTCGAATGCACCATACAGTATACCGTTGTTATGGACAAACTTTGTTCCAAAAGGCTGCAATGAGGCATAACATAAACAGTCATGAAAACTCATTTTATTTATACTGCTCTCATAGTCAAGAAAAATACTGCATGCTATAAATGTAATTTAATATTTGCTTTTTACCAGATGGCCTACCTGGTTTTAACATGTAGTGCCCCTGTAGGTAGGTAGTTAGCCCTCTGTGGCTTTCCACAGTTCAACAAGGAGTGCTCTGATGAGGGGCTGCCTTGGCCCAAACCACAGCTATGCACCGTTTGCTCAGTCTGACGTGAGCTAAATAAAGATGCGACTCTGCAAAGCATGTGCCATTTCTGTAAATAACTCCCTATCTGCAGGTAATCTGCCTGCCAGGCTTTATATAACCAGCATACATTGTTTATCAGAACATATTTACTATCAACTGTGGCTTATGTAACATCAATGAACAGGTGTCAATCATTTTATAATGTGGGAAAATTGTGACATGGTACAGTATGAATGAGGACTTCACTGTTTATTTAAAAAAAGATGCTACCATGTAAGATATACCATTTCAACTGGTTCAATTCATATTGGGTCTGTGCAAGCCTCATACTTCTGTCAATAGAGAGTAAATTGCTTATTTTTATTGGGGGGTTTTTGTTCTTTTTATTTGTGGACTATGCTTTCTTTTGTTTGGTGGTTTATGTAAGTTTTATGACACCCCTTGTCCCCCAGAGGAACATTTTTGGCTGCAGAAGATGTCCAAGAGCCAAAGAAACATGCTGTATGTGCAAGCAGAAAGAAATGCATGAATTAGAATGCCCTCACCCAATGCGCTCTGTCCATGACTCAGTCTATATTCACAATAAATACTCTTACAATTGTATAAATAAAGAAGGCATAGTCGAGGGATTCTGTGATACACACAACAAGTTCTTTACAACCCTCGACACATTCAATTGTAAAAGAAGAACCTGCTTCTCTCTTATCTCGGCCACATGACGAGGATTAAAGCAAATATAGCGACTCCAAGGTCAGCCACCTATGCCCATAAACTTCTTACATCTGACAATGTAGTGATTCCCCCTACTGGCAAGGCCTGTATAAATAACATCTGGAACATCAATTACAAGCTCTACACACCCAGATTAATTACAAATTACAGAGCCAAACAGATTGATTACTAAATCTCTAGCTGACATGTAGAGAGTCGCCCTCATCTAGTCTTCAAGTACTCTGGGTTGGAGTAATTGAAGAGCAGGAAGTCCATGCGGTAAAGGTTGTACAGCTTCTTTTGGTAAAAGGGGCTGATGTTTCGGAAGAACTGAGCTGCCATGTCCCCGTTGGTCCTGGTGCTCTTGCCTGAGGTAGGGAAGCGGACCTCCTCATCAGTGCCAGCCAGCCGCAGCACAGAGCGTGAGTCCTGCTCCAGAGTCTCATACTTCCCCACCACATCGTAGTGGACGAGGCAGGGGTGGCACAGTGAGTGGATCCGCTCCCAGTGCTCGTTGAAGGGCTCCTCTCTCTGTGTGCGGGGATCCACCAGGTAGTACACAAACTCCTGGAAGGAGACGTCGTTGCCCCGCTCCAGCGCATCCGGCTGGGGTTGGGGCCGATGCCGGCGGATTATCTTGGTGCCGTAGCGCTTGTGGAAGGCAGTGTTGTAGCTGCGGGTGAACTTGTTGCGGTAGGCCGACACTAGCCTCTCGAAGGGCTCCCGCACAAAGATGAATTTCAGGTAGCTGCGCAGACGGCGGTTGATCTCAGAGGTGGAGTACTCTGACAGTGTGCGCAGGTTGCCAGCCACGTGGGCCTCGTTGGCAGGGATGGCTAGGGGCTCGTGGTAGCGTCCGTCCCCCGTCAGGACCATGAAGACACGTTTCCAGTTGGTACAGGCCACCTTGGGGACGTAGCAGTACAGCAGGCCATGCTTATCGTCCACGATGAGGTGGCGGAGGTCGTCTGGGGTCAACACCCGTCGCTTCTTGGTGTGGGTGAGACACGCCTGCTCCAGCAGCTCCCGCCGACCACGCAGAGACGTCTGCACTGCAGACAAATCCAACTACGGTCACAGAAAGAGGAGGGGACATAAAAGGTCAACACTCACATTTAGAATTAAACACTTAAAAGTGATGAAATATTACATCTCTCCAAGTGATAACATCTTCATGTAGTTACATTCTCTGACTAAAATAGAGAAACAACAACGTTTTAATCTATCTTGTCGGATTAGTAAAATGAACTGGAATTGGCATTGCAACATCAAGGCCATCCACCTTTGTTTCCCAGTAAACAGCCTGTGGCACTAGTCACATGCAATAGACAAAGTGTTTAACATTATAATAAAGAGAAGCAAAAGATGTGGCTTGATCTGAGCAATGAGGAAGCAATAGAAGGATCAAGGATGGGCATGGTGCTTTGTGTTGCCGACCCACTGTGAATAATGAACAGAAGATAGAGGGGTTGCCAGGTGGACGGAGTCCAAGAGAAAAATAACACAACAGATAAGATTAGTTGCATCAGCAGCACCAAACTAACTGCTCTCTGTGTGAGAGAGAGCAAAAAAGAGAGAGAGAGAGAGAGAGAGGGAGAGAGTGTGAGAGAGAGAGAGAGAGAGAGAGAGAGAGAGAGAGAGAGAGAGAGAGAGAGAGAGAGAGAGAGAGAGAGAGAGAGAGATGCAGTATCACTCAGCATACACTGGATTCCTGAGACTTTGGATATTGGAGCTGAAAAAGAGAGCTTTGTCTCTCGGAGGAAGAGGGGGTACTGTTTTTATAGTAACCACTAAGGACCTGAGTCATAACTTCTAAGTCAAATCAAATGAACTCAACTCAGTCTTGCAGTAACGCTTGAGCCATTACCTCTGAGGAAAGTTCAAGAAAAAGGTGGTTGGTATGTAGTATGATGTAACAATATTTAATGTATAGCAGCAATAGTTCAGTTCAGAGACCAAAGGCTACCCATTTGTTGGGAAATCAAATGTGTCAACGTGGTTCTCCAAGATCATTGCTTTGTCAAATTTTATTTCCTGTGTGTGACACATCTGGAAACAATTACACATCAACATCAGGTGAATAAACAGTACATAACCGTGAGTGTTCACACGCATTCAAGGCATGATAGAATGGGGCCATTCTAAAGATAGTCACCTGGTCTCCGTTGTAGAGGGTCTGTAGTGGACTTCTCCTGGTCTTCCCTGGGGCGATGCCCTTCCCCCCAGACTGCTCCACAGCTACAGGCACAAAGACAGAGAGGGAGAAAAGGCGAAACAGATGAATCATCTGAAAAGGGCATTATTGTCTGTTTTCTTTAGTGATTAGTGACGGGTACTCGATGTTCAAGGAACTTTGGCCTCACTGAGCATCCTTTTGGAATACAAAAAGACATCATATTCTTTACTGGTTGAGCTGTCCTGAACAGTATCCGACTCTATCACCCTCACCTTGTCAAGCAAATCTGACTGTGGCCAGTGCTGCTATAGCACACTGTAGTACAGTAGCCCATTGAGATCTAATTTCAATATGTTTTACCTTATGCTGCATGATCTCACATGAGCCCCAGCACCTCAGGGCTGGAGGCATGTCAGTGTTGGGGCCCTCCTCACTAGTGAGAGGAAACGGATTGGATTTGCACAGTTGAATGCAGAGGATTGCTTTACATTTCACAGGGAGGGAGAGAGGGACGGAGTGAGAAATAGAGAGAAAGAAGGAGAGAGAGAAGGAAACCATAGAAGGAAATGAGAAAGTGGGTCAAGAGGTCTTATCACATAGATTCAACACAACAAAAACTCGAAAATTATGTGTGAGAGGATCGTATCTTGATGAAATCTCGTCAACCTTGCAAGTGACTGTGTGATCACGCTCTCCGTAGCCAATATGAGTCAGCCCTTTAAACAGGATAACATTCACAAGGTCGCAGGACAAGATGGATTACCAGGACGTGTAGTCATAACATGTCTTCACTGACATATTCAACCTCTCCCTGACCAAGTCTGTAATATGTACATGTATCAAGCAGACCTCCACAGTCCCCGTGCCCAAGAACGCCAAGGTAACCTGTTTATAGTTGAAGTCGGAAGTTTACATACACTTAGGTTGGAGTCATTAAAACTTGTTTTTCAACCACTCCACAAATTTCTTGGTAACAAACTATAGTTTTGGCAAGTCGGTTAGGACATCTACTTTGTGCATGACACAAGTCATTTTTACAGCAACTGTTTACAGACAGATTATTTAACTTATAATTCACTGTATCACAATTCCAGTGTGTCAGAAGTGTACATACACTAAGTTGACTGTGCCTTTAAACAGCTTGGAAAATTCCAGAAAATGATGTCATGACTTTAGAAGCTTCTGATAGGCTAAATGACGTCATTTGAGGATGTATTTCAAAGCCTACCTTCAAACTCAGTGCCTTTTTGCTTGACATCATGGGAAAATCAAAAGAAATCAGCCAAGACCTCAGAATTAAATTTTTTACAAACAAGTGTAAGCGAGTGTAAACACCATACGACCACGCAACCGACATACCGCTCAAGAAGGAGATGCGTTCTGTCTCCTAGAGATGAACGTACTTTGGTGCGAAAAGTGCAAATCAATCTCAGAACAACAGCAAAGGACCTTGTGAAGATGCTGAAGGAAACAGGTACAAAAGTATCTATATCCACAGTAAAACCAGTCCTATATCGACATAACCTGAAAGGCCACTCAGCGAGGAAGAAGCCACTGCTCCAAAACCGCCGTAAAACTGCCAGACGATGATTTGCAACTGCATATGGGGACAAAGATCATACTTTTTGGAGAAATGTCCTCAAGTCTGATGAAACAAAAATAGAACTGTTTGGCCATAATGAACATCGCTATATTTGGAGGAAAAAGGGGGAGGCTTGCAAGCCGAAGAATACCATCCCAACCGTGAAGCACGGGGGTGACAGCATCATGTTGTGGGGGTGCTTTGCTGCAGGAGGGACTGGTGCACTTCATAAAATAGATGGCATCATGGGCATCATAAGGAAAATTACGTGGATATATTGAAGCAACATCTCAAGACATCCGTCAGGAAGTTAAAGCTTGGTTGCAAATGGGCCTTCCAAATGGACAAGACCCCAAGCATACTTCCAAAGTTGTGGCAAAATGGCTTAAGGACAACAAAGTCAAGGTAACTGACGACTGGATCCTGGACATCCTGACAGGCCGCCCCAAGGTGGTGAAGGTAGGCAACAACACATCAGCCACGATGAACCTCAACACAGGGGCACCACAGGGGTGTGTGCTTAGTCCCCTCCTGTACTTCCTGTTCACCCACGACTGCGTGGCCGCGCACGACTTCAACACCATCATTAAGTTTGCCGATGACACGGCGGTGGTAGACCTGATCACCAACAACGAAAAGATAGCCTATAGAGAGAAGGTCAGAGACCTGGCAGTGTGGTGCTCCCTCAACATCAGCAAGACAAAGGAGCTGATCGTAGAAAACAGGAAACGGAGGGCCGAGCATGTCCCTATTCACATCAAAGGGGTTGTAGTGGAGCGGGCCAAGAGCTTCAAGTTCCTTGGTGTTCACATCACTAAGGACCTATCATGGTCCAAACACACCAACACAGTCATGAAGAGGGTATGACAACGTCTCCTGCCTCTCCCCCTCAGGAGGCTGAAAAGATTTGGCATGGGCCCTCAGATCCTCAAAAAGTTCTACAGTTGCACCATTGAGAACATCTTGACTGGCTGCATCACCACCTGGTATGGCAACTGCTTGGCAAATTGCTAACAGAGGGTAGTGCGTATGGCCCAGTACACCACTGAGGCTGAGCTCCCTGCCTCCAGGACCTCTATACCAGGTGGTATCAGAGGAAGGCCCTAAAGATTGTCAAAGACTCCAGCCACCCAAGTCATTGACGGTTCTCTCTGCTACTGCATGGCAAGCGGTACCGGAGCGCCAGGTCTAGGACCAAAAAGCTCCTGAACAGCTGCTACCCCCAAGCCATGACTGCTGAACAGTTCATCAAACGGCTACCTGAACTATTTGCATTGACTCCTTTTTTTTACACTGACTCCCTTGCACTGGCTCTGTGCACACTCACTGGACTCTACCCACATACTCACACACACTCACTACACTGACACACACACAATACATATTCTCACACACACAAAACACTCACACACACAAAACACACACACACACACGCGCACATTGACGTGACACACACGCAGTCTGTTTATTATCTATCCTGATTGCCTAGTCACTTTTACCCCTACCTACATGTACATATTCACTCTTTGAACTTACAATGGCTAGCCCCAAGCTGTTCAATTTTTTTCTTGTGATTTGTGCTATTTGCTTCATGACTCGAATATGCTTTGTTGACTATGAACTTGCTTGTTTACCTGATCCTGGGACAGACAATTCTTGATTCCACACTCGCGACCCTGACTCTCTATCGGTTACACGGACCGAACTCCCTCTCGCCAGCTGTGAACTCATGTTAACTGATGAAATTGCTGTACAATATGATCTTGTTGCCATCCGATGTCATAAAGAAATCTAAGTGAGTGGATCTGCAATTCTGATTTCTGCTCTCGTAAAAGCCTGGGTTTTCAGCACATTAACACTAGAAGTATTACCTCAAATGTATCAATTGAAGGTGTGGGTTCACAGCTCCAATCCAGATGTGTTGGTCATTACTGAGACATGGTTAAGAAAGAGTGTTCTGAACACTGATGTTAACCTTTTTGGTTATAACCCTTTTCAACAAGACAGATCTTCCAAGGGTGGTGGTCCTAACTTATGTCACCATTGCCCTTGATTCTAAGAAATGTTGTGCTGCTATTTTTATTGACTTGGCCAAAGACCATTCCTTTCCTGTGGGTCAGCTAAGGAGTATTACATGCTGACCAGACCGGGACACATCGCGTGCGCGAGCGTCGCAAAATAAATTTAGAAATCCATGTTATTCAATTATTGCACCCACACTGCTCGCACGTGCCAACAAGCGTCTGCGACGCCAAGGGCTAAAAAAGAACTAATTCCTATTTCTGACGCAGATCGCGCTGAAAGTCCTGCCTCTCCCATCTCCTCATTGGTTTATAGAAGCAGGTACCCACGTGCCATCTCCTCATTGGTTATACCCACGTGGGTGACTGAAAGACAAACTATTTTGCCGGTAGTCATGGTAATACAATGAAAGTTTAGATGCGATCAACATATGAATTAAACCATGAAAAAGCCTGGAAGGAGGAGAGATGACTAGAAACGATTCGGTTGGCCGTTTAATGTGTGGATTAATTGTCGAAGTAGAGGTCCTTGTGCATTGCAGGTAAATTAACAACTCAATGTTTATATCCCTGGACAAATTAGCTAGCAACAGCAAGCTAGCTAAATAGGACAAATTAACGTTAGCTAGCAAGTGCAAGCTAACTAGCTAAATTGCCATACATGTTTAATGATTTTCGACCTGTCCCCAAATTAATGAATGTCATTGGTTTGTTTTGATATTTTAACCTGCGTGTCGTGATCGCGTTTGGTCTGTGGGGGGGGGCAAAATAAATGTATGCATGATAGCGCACGGGCGCAGCCGGTTTGGGTTCCGTATCAGTGTCTCTAAGGGGTATTTGGCCTCGTTTGCTAACTACCTCTCTCAAAGAGTGCAGTGTGTGAAGCCAGAACATCTGCTGTCTCAGCCACTGCCTGTCACCAAGGAAGTACCCCAAGGCTCGATCCTAGGCCCCACGCACTTCAATTTACATCAATAACATAGCTCAGGCAGTAGGAAGCTCTCATCCATTTATATGTAGATTATACAGTCAGCTGGCCCCTCCCCGGATTTTCTGTTGAATGCTCTACAACAAAGCTTTCTTAGTGTCCAACAAGCTTTCTCTGCCCTTAACCTTATTCTATAGTAATCATTCCTTTTTCACCCCAGCTGACAAACTAACCCTGATTCAGATGACCATTCTACCCATGCTAGAATACAGAAACATAATTGATAGGTCAGCTGGTAAGGGCTCTCTCGAACGGCTAGATGTTCTTTACCATTCAGCCATCAGACTTTTCACCAATGCTCCCTATAGGACACATCATTGCACTCTATACTTCTCTGTAAACTGTCCATTTCTTAATACCTGACAATAGACCCACTGTTTGATGCTTATTTATAAAACCTTCTTAGGCCTCATTCCCGCTTATCTTAGTAACCTACTGAATCCCTCATCCTTCACATAAAACACCCGTTCTGCCAGTCACATTCTGTTAAAGGTCCCCAAAGCACACATATACCTGGGTCGCTACTCTTTTCAGTTCGCAGCTAGCGACTGGAACAAGAATTAAAAACACTCAAACTGGACAGTTTTATCTCCATCTCTACATTCAAAGACTCAATCACGGGCACTCTTACTGATACTTGTGGCTGCTTCACGTTGTCTCCACCTTTTTGCCCTTTGTTCAGTTGTCTGTGCCTAACAATGTTTGGACCATGTTGAGTTGCTACCATGCTCTGTTGTAATGTTGTTGCTGCCATACTATGTTGTTGTCTTAGGTCTCTCTTTATGTACTGTTATGGTGTCTCTATTGTCATGATGTGTTTTTTCCTACTTCACATTTGTTTTGTATCCCAGCCCCCGACCCTGCTGTTCTTAATTGACTTGCCTAGTTTAAAAAAAGGCTAAATAATATTAAAAGCTACCTCGTACCCCTGAACATTGACTTGGTACCGGTACTCCTTGTATACGGTTTCCTTCAGAAAGTATTCATACCCCTTGACACATTTTGTTTTGTTACAGCCTGAATTCAAAATGGATTCAATTGATCATTTACATAAGTATTCACACCCTTGAGTCAATACTTTGTAGAATCACCTTCAGCTGCGGTTACATCTGTGAGTCTTTCTGGGTACATTTTTAAGAGCTTTCCACACCCATTACCCATTATTCTTTAAAAAATGATTCAAGCTCTGTCAACTTGGTTGTTGATCATTGCTAGACAACCATGTGCAGGTATTGCCATAGATTTTCAAGTAGATTTAAGTCAAAACAGTAACTCAGCCACTCAGGAACATTCACTGTCTTCTTGGTAAGCTACTCCAGTGTAGATTTGGCCTTCTGTTTTAGGTTATTGTCCTGCTTAAATGTGAATTTATCTACCAGTGTCTGATGGAAAGAAGAAAACCAGGTTTTCCTCTAGAATTTTGCCTGTGCTTAACTCCATTCCATTTCTTTTTTATCCTGAAAAACTACCCAGTTCTTAATGATTACAAGCATACCCATACCATGATTGTAACGGATATCGTCCTCTTCGTCTGAAGAGGAGTAGCAAGGATCGGACCAATGTGGTAAGTGTCCATGTTTTAATAGTATAAACTGAACACGACAGAATACAAAATAACAAAGTGATATAAACAAAACAGTCCCGTGTGGCACAAACACTGACACAGGAAACAAACACCCACCAACCAACAGTGAAACCCAGGATACCTAAGTATGATTCTCAATCAGAGACAACTAACGACACCTGCCTCTGATTGAGAACCATACCAGGCCGAAACATATACCAAACATAGAAACACAAACATAGACTGCCCACCCCAAATCACGCCCTGACTATACTAAATAAAAACAAAACAAAGGAAATAAAGGTCAGAACGTGACAGTGATGCAGCCACCACTATGCTTAAAAATATGGAGAGTGGTACTCAGTAATGTGTTATATTGGATTTGCCCCAAACATACAGTAACACTATGTATTCAGCACAAAAAGTGAATTGCTTTGCCACATTTTTTGTAGTATTACGTTAGTGCCTTGTTGCAAACAAGATGCATGTTTTGGAATATCTGTATTCTATACAGGCTTCCTTCTTTTCACTCTGTCAATTAGGTTAGTCTTGTGGAGTAACTACAATGTTGTTGATCCATTCTCAGTTTTCTCCTATCACAGCCATAAAACTCTGTAATTGTTTTAAAGTCACTATTGGCCTCGTGGGGAAATCCCTGACCGGTTTCCTTCCTCTCCGGCAACTGAGTTAGGAAGAACGCCTGTATCTTTGTAGTGACTACGTGTATCGATACACCATCCAAAGTGTACTTAATAACTTCACCATGTTCAAAGGGATATATGCAATGTGTACATTTGTTATTTTATTTTATCTACCAATAGGTGCCCTTCTTTGCGAGGCATTAGAAAACATCCCTGGTTTTTGTGGTTGAATCTGTGTTTAAAATGTACATCTCGACTGTGAGACCTTACAGCTAATTGTATTTTTGGGGTACAGAGATGAGGTAGTTGTTCAAAAATCATGCTAAACACTATTATTGCACACAGAGTCCATGACACTAATGTGAATTGTTAAACAAATGTTTACTCCTGAACTTACTTATGCTTGCCATAACAAAGAGGTTGAATACCTATTGACTCAAAACAAAACGTGGAAAGGTGTCACAGACCAAGTATTTTTTGTGACTAGCATGTGACTTTGCATGTGACTCCTGCTCTGATAAAACACACTTCCCCCTCTACATCGCTGTCACTTCATCTGCTCCACACATCAGCCTGCGTCACTGATTATGACTTCCGCTTTTGTGGAAGCCACATGCACCGTGGGAGATTCAGTGTTGCGAAACAACGTCAAGATACCAAATTAAACCCTACCCACTGGGTACACGCTGGTTGAATCAATGTTGTTTCCACGTCATTTCAATTAAATTACATTGAACCAACAACGGAATAGATGTTGAATTAAACTGTGCCCAGTGGGTTATCACTACTCTATACATTAGTCCAAAGATAAATCAGAAGATTTTTATTTTTGAAAAGGTAATCTTTTAGCTTCTCCTATCATTGGATATGTGGAGATCACAGGATGCAAGATACAGTTTCACTATTCCCTGTATAGCTGAAAAGACCATAGCTGTATGGACTAGCTGTATCTAAAAAATTAAATGAACGGTAACATTACATTTACATAAGTATTCAGACCCTTTACACAGTACATTGTTGAAGCACCTTTGGCAGCGATTATAGCCTCGAGTCTTCTTGGGTATGACGCTACAAGCTTGGCACACCTGTATTTGGGGAGTTTCTCCCACTGCTTTTAAATGCTAGTAAAACTAAGTGCATGCTCTTCAACCGATTGCTGCCCGCACCCTCTCGCCCGACTAGCATCACTACTCTGGACGGTTCTGAATTAGAATATGTGGACAACTACAAATACCTAGGTGCCTGGTTAGACTAAACTCTCCTTCCAGACTCACATTCAGCATTTCCAATCCAAAATTAAATCTAGAATCGGTTTCCTATTTCGCTACAAGGCCTCCTGCACTCATGCCGCCCAACATACCCTCGCAAAACTGACTATCCTACTGATCCTTAACTTCGGCGATGTCATTTACAAAATAGCCTACAACACTCTACTCAGCAAACTGGACGTAGTCTATCACAGTGCCATCCGTTTCGTCACCAAAGCCCCATATACTACCCACCACTGTGACCTGTATGCTCTCGTTGGCTGGCCCTCACTACATATCCGTCGCCAAACACACTGGCTCCAGGTCATCTATAAGTCTTTGCTAGGTAAAGCCCCGCCTTATCTCAGCTCACTGGTCACCATAGCAACACCCACCCGTAGTATGCGCTCCAGCAGGTACATTGCATTGGTCATCCCCAAAGCCAACACTTCCTTTGGCCGCCTTTCCTTCCAGTTCTCTGCTGCAAATGACTGGAACGAATTGCAAACATCTCTGAAGCTGGAGTCTTATATCTCCCATTCGAACTTTAAGCATCAGCTGTCTGAGCAGCTCACCGATCACTGTACCTGTACACAGCCAATCTGTAAATAGCACACCTGACTACCTCATCCCCATATTATTACTTACCCTCTTGCTCTTTTGCACCCCAGTGTCTCTACTTGCACATTATCATCTGCACACCTATCACTCCAGTATTAATGCTAAATTGTAATTATTTTCGCCTCTCGGCCCTATTCATTGCCTACCTCCCTACTCTTCTACATTTGCACACATTGTACATAGATTTTTCTATTTTTATTTTATTTTGTGTTATTGACTGTTTGTTTATGTGTAACTCTGTTGTTGTTTTTGTCGCACTGCTTTGCTCGATCTTGGCCAGGTTGCAGTTGTAAATGAGAACTTGTTTTCAACTGGCCTACCTGGTTAAATAAAAATAAATAAATGAAAATCTTTGCCTCGATCCTGACTAGTCTCCCAGTCCCTGTCACTGAAAAACACCCCCACAGCATGATGCTGCCACCACCACCATGCTTCACCGTAGGAATGGTGCCAGATTTCCTCCAGACGTGACGCTTGGTATTCAGGCCAAAGAGTTTAATCTTGGTTTCATCAAACCAAAGAATCTTGTTTCTCATGGTCTGAGAGTCTTTAGGTGCCTTTTGGCAAACTCCAAGCGGGCTGTCATGTGCCTTTTACTGAGGAGTGGCGTCCATCTGGCCACTTTACCATAAAGGCCTGATTGGTAGAGTGCTGCTGGAAGGTTCTCCCATCTCCACAGAGGAACTCTAGTGCTCTGTCAGAGCAACCATCGGGTTCTTGGTCACCTCCCTGACCAAGTCCCTTCTCTCCCGATTGCTCAGTTTGGCCGGATGGCCAGCTCTAGGAAGAGTCTTAGTGGTTCCTCACAGTGTTCTTGGGACCTTCAATGCTCCAGAAATGTTTTGGTACCCTTCTCCAGATCTGTGCCTCTACAAAAATCATGTCTCGGAGCTCTACTGACAATTCCTTTGATCTCATGGGTTGTGTTTTTTTCCCACAGTTTTTTTTCAACTGTGGGACCTTATATAGATAGACCTTATATGTGCCTTTCCAAATCATGTCCAATCAATTGAATTTACCACAGGTGGACTCCAATCAGGTTGTATAAACATCTCAATGATGATCAATGGAAACAGGATGCACTTGAGCTCAATTTAGAGTCTCATAGCAAAGGGTCTGAACATTATGTAAATAAGTTATGTTTTTCTATTTTAATACTTTTTTAAATTTTTTATTAAAACCTGTTTTTGGTATTGGAATTTTAAAGGGGTCTGAATACTTTCCGAAGGCACTGTATATAGACCATAGCTACATAGAATAGCTGTATCTATACAGATAGACCATAACTGTATAGACTAGCTGTATAGACCATAGCTGTATAGACCATAGCTGTTTCTATACAGATAGACCACAGCTGCATAGCAAAAGCACCCCAGAAATGGAATAAACAGGCCATACTTGTGTTAAAATAGTGAGCAATTTACTTTTAATGTCTCTCAATTGCTTATTCAGCAAGAACAAACACCCAGCAGGTGTGACTTTCGACTGATTCAGCTTTCTATGGTGCCATGGGCATGTGGCAGGTTTGGGACATATGCCAGCCTTGTTTGTTGACTAGACAAGACCCACATAATGCCAACGTAGGAAGATGTTGCTTGTGTGTGCTGGTAAAAGAGCATAGTAATGAAAGTGTGTGTGGGCCCAACCCAGGGAGCAAAATGTGTTTATTAATTAAAAAATACTTACAGTATTTTCAACATCATTATCTCATAAGGAATACATTGCTGCTTCAAATTACTTTCTGTTGTAACTTCAGTAACTCAGTTACGCTGATGTCAGCTTTTCACAGAAGAAGAAGAATTTAGAATATAAATGATATCTGACAGTGAAGTATTTGAGGTTTAGAACAAGACCAGAATAATCTAAATGTCGAAGAGTTGAGAAAGTCTGCTCTCGCAGACCTTGGATCATCAAGTGCGTTTAAGTCCGTGGTACAGGGCTCACGACATGCTCAAACTAAAAGGATATCAGGAGAGAGTATAGACAAACTAAATATTATCGGAAGGAGCAAATGTCCTGTTTGAAAAGTAGACATTAACTATTTTCACATGCATTTTTTTCACATTTCACATGTCACATTGAGCTGACTTGTAAAGCAGGCTTGGCGCATCTAGCACCTTTCAGTAACTGACAAGTGTGTACACCCACCCACACGTTTAGTCAGCTCTTTCTCAGACTGGACATCGTACTGCTAAGTCCGAGGTGTGAATCCTTCTGCCCACAGAGGAGAGACACTCACTATAGGGAAATACACAGATATGTTTATTCTGAAACAAGTTAGTTTCCACCTTTTTGTGTGCACTATGTCATCAAGCACTGATGTTTATCTTGTTGCAGATAAAAACTGTACTTTTTTCGCTTAAATTTTCATATACCGAATAAAAAAGAAAATGGTCTCTGGTCTTGGGACATGCACTCTAGCCAACAGCTCGCAGATACTGGTAGTCTACATGATGTGATTATTATGGATAAGAGCAAGAATATTTGTATTTGTCAAACGACAGTCAATCATCGTGTCCCCAGAATCCGACCCTCAATACTTATTGGAAAGGGGCATCAAGATCCCTGTGCACTTTCACCACCCTGTGAAGTTCATCGTAACTTATTTCATGTGTCGCCTAATAAACTGCATTTCCCTAGTCGTAGTGTGAGTTCCAGACAACATATCATCATGTGACTCCAAGTTTACTTCGATATAATGGTTACTATATTAATATTTGCGCGTAAAGGCCTTACCACCGCCATTTCTCGCATAATACATTTTACCGACACAAATTGATCCCATTATGTTAAACGAAAGATTTATCTGTTAGCATTCATAAAATTGTACAGAAACTTCCTTTTTCCATCACGGCTGTTGTGATATTTTTTTATATGGTACAGTATGACTGTACTCGCATAAAAACTGTGGATGGTAACGTGGTCACAGATAAATATACCCAACCCCCGGCCTGCTCACCGAGCTATCATCTAGAAGGCGGAGAAGGTACAGGTGCATCAAAGTTGGGACCGAGAGACTGAAACTGCTTCTATAGTCAGGCCATCAGACTGTTAAATAATTACCACTAGCCGGCCTCCGCCTAGTACCCTGACCTGAACTTAGTCACTGTTACTAGCCAGTTACCACCTGGTTCTCTACCCTGCACCTTAGAGACTGCTGCCCTATTTACAGTTGAAGTTGGAAGTTTACATACACCTTAGCCAAATAGATTTAAACTCAGCTTTTCACAATTCCTGACATTTTAATCCTAGTAAAAATTCCCTGTCTTAGGTCAGTTAGGATCACCATTTTATTTTAAGAATGTTAAATGTCAGAATAATAGAGAGAATGATATATTTAAGCTTTAATATCTTTCATCACATTCCCAGTGGGTTAGAAGTTTGCATACACTCAATTAGTATTTGGTAGCATTGCCTTTAAATTGTTTATCTTGGGTCAAACGTTTAGGGTAGCCTTCCACAAGCTTCCCGCAATAAGTTGGGTCAATTTTGGCCCATTCCTCCTGACAGAGCTGAGCTAATGTAACTGAGTCAGATTTGTAGGTCTCCTTGCTCGCACACACTTTTTCAGTTCTGCCCACACATTTTCCATAAGATTGAGGTCAGGGCTTTGTGATTGACTTTGTTGTCCTTAAGCCATTTTGCCACAACTTTGGAAGTATGATTGAGGTCATTGTCCATTTGGAAGACCCATTTGCGACCAAGCTTTAACTTCCTGACTGATGTCTTGAGATGTTGCTTCAATATATCCACGTAATTTTCCTTATGATGCTCATGATGCCATCTATTTTGTGAAGTGCACCAGTCCCTCCTGCAGCAAAGCACCCCCACAACATGATGCTGCCACCCCCGTGCTTCACGGTTGAGATGGTGGTCTTCGGCTTGCAAGCCTCACCCTTTTTCCTCCAAACATAGACTGTCATTATGGCCAAACAGTTCTATTTTTGTTTCATTAGACTAGAGGACATTTTTCCAAAAAGTTCTATCTTTGTCCCCATGTGCAGTAGCAAACCGTAGTCTGGCTGTTTTTATGGCGGTTTTGGAGCAGTGGCTTCTTCCTCGCTGAGCGGCTTTTCAGGTTATGTCGATATAGGAGTGGTTTTACTATGGATATAGATACTTTTGTACCTGTTTCCTTCAGCATCTTCACAAGGTCCTTTGCTGTTGTTCTGGGGTTGATTTGCACTTTTCGCACCAAAGTACGCTCATCTCTAGGTGATAGAACGCATCTCTTCCTGAGCAGTATGACGGCTGCGTGGTCCCATGGTGTTTACTTGCGTACTATAATTTCTACAGATGAACGTGGTACCTTCAGGAGTTTGGAAATTGCTCCCAAGGGATGAACCAGACTTGTGGAGGTCTACAATTGTTTTTCTGATGTCTTGGCTGATTTCTTTTGATTTTCCCATGATGTCAAGCAAAGAGGCACTGAGTTTGAAGGTAGACCTTGAAATGCGTCCAAAGGTACACCTCCAATTGACTCATATTATGTAAATTAGCCTATCAGAAGCTTCTAAAGCGATGACCTCATTTTCTGGAATTTTCCAAGCTGTTTAAAGACAGTCAACTTAGTGTATGTAAACTTCTGACCCACTGGAATTGTGATGCAGTGAATTATAAGTGAAATAATCTGTCTGTAAACAATTGTTGTAAAAATGACTTGTGTCATGCACAAAGTAGATGTCCTAACCGACTTGCCAAAACTATAGTTTGTTAACGAGAAATTTGCGGAGTGGTTGAAAAACGAGTTCCAATGACTCCAAGTGTATGTAAACTTCCGACTTCAACGGTACATACATAGTTATTGAACACTGGTCACTTTAATAATGTTTACATACTGTTTGGCCCACTTCAAATGTATATACTGTATTCTAGTCAAGGCTCATCCTATATAACTATTGCTGTACACAGCTTTTCTAATTATACTGTCTCTACACACCATCATATACAACGCCTTCAGAAAGCATTCACACCCCTTGACTTTTTCCAAATTTTGTTATGTTACATCCTGAATTTACAACCGATTCAATTGAGATTGTTTTGTCACTGGCCGACACACCATGCCTTTGAGCATGGTGAAGTTATTTATTACACTTTGGATGTTGTATCAATACACACAGTCCCTACAAAGATAAAGGTGTCCTTCCTAACTAATATGCTGGGGAGGAAGGAAACCGATCAGGGATTTCACAATCAGGCCAATGGTGACTTTAAAACAGTTACAGAGTTTAATGACTGTGATAGGAGAAAACTGCGAATAGATCAACATTGTAGTTACTCTACAACTACTAACCTAATTGAACGAGTGAAAAGAAAGATGCCTGTACAGAATACAAATATTCCAAAACATGCATCCTGTTTGCAACAAGGCACTAACGTAATATTGCAAAAAATGTGCTAAACAATTAACTTTTTGTCCTGAATACAAAGTGTCATATTTGGGGCAAATCTATTACAACATACTACTGAGTACCACTCTCTATATTTTTAAGCATAATGGTGGCTGAATCATGTTATGGATATGCTTGTAAATCAGCAAAAACTAGGGAGTTTTTCAGGATAAAATATAAATAAATAGAATGCTAAGCACAAGCAAAATCCTAGAGTAAAACCTGGTTCAGTTTGCTTTCCACCAAACACTGGGAGATGAATTCACCTTTCAGCAGGACAATAACATAAAACACAAGGCCAAATCTACATTGTGAATGTTCCTGAGTGGCTGTAATCGCTGCCAAAGGTGCTTCAACAAAGTATTGACTCAGGGATGTGAATACTCACAGAATGTAGATGAGATATTTCTATTTCATTTTCAATAAGTTTGCTAAAATGTTTAAAACATGTTTTACTTTAATAAATGTTGAATGCAGGCTGTAACGCAACAAAATGTGGAATACTGTACATATTTATTTATATTCTGGACTTTGACATTGCTCTTTCTAATATTTCTATATTTCTACATTCCTTTTCTTGTTGTAATTGTTTTGTATTGTTAGTAGATATTACTGCACTGTTGGAGCTAGGAACATAAGTATTTCACTACATCCACAATAACATCTGTAAAATATGTGTAACATTTGATTTGATTTGTAGACAATATTCAAAATACATCAACATATGTTTATGGGGTTTTAATCTGTGATTTCCGACCATCCTCATGCACTGTTGACCAGATACAATGTTATTTTACAGTAAACAAATTGACAACAGAATTTCAGCAAGCTTATAGGGAAGAGCATTCAACATGCATGGCACTTACACAAAGTGTGTAACACATACAACCCCTGCTATATTGTGGAGAATTTGTCATTTATTTAACTAGGCAAGTCAAAAACAAATCCCTATTTAAAATGATGGCCTAGGAATAGTGGGTTAACTGCCTTGTTCAGGGGCAGAACAACAGATTTTTACCTTGTCAGCTCGGGGATTCAATCTAGCAACCTTTTGTTTACTGGCCCAATGCTCTAACCACTAGGCTACCTGCCACCCCTGTTAGAGTTACCTGTCTAACAGAACAGAGGGTGTTCTTTTAATTGAAGCCTCGCCAACATAATCCAGGTAGAATCAGGCATTCCCCAGGGCAGCCGTCTAGGCAGCTGTCTAGTCTTTGAGTAAAGCCAGTGTGTCTATGTATGCAGGTGACTCAAACAATGCATATCAACTACTACCCTGCAACTCTTAATAAAAAGAGGTGCAGTCAGTTTCAAAATTTTGTGGCAAGAAATACGTTAGTGCTAAATATTTTGAAAACTAAAAACATTGTATTTGGGGGCACCCAGCCCCGTGCCCTTAGACTGTAGGAGGACACAATACGCATTTCTTTAGTAAAGACAGGTGCTGCTGATAATACTGCCATCGTTGTCGAGGCAGAGGACATGGATGTGTAGCCCATATATTTGATGGTGTCTGGACAAAAAGAGTATGCCAAGTCATACTCTTTTTTGGCCAGACAACATCACATACTATACATGGACTACATACAGTGTTGTCGGACAGAGGGGGGCTATTTCACTCACTCAGATGCTTTTTCTGGTAAGATAGTTTCAGCCACTTGTGAAGTGAAGTGAAGGAAAGTTCACTGTCAGGATGCTGGAATTATTTTGGATGAACGTGCAAAGGTAACCTACTTTTTTTTCAAACAAAGTGATTTGTTTGACGATCAGATGAAAACATCATGACTAGCTGTTTTAATAGCACATTAAAAGGTCATACATATTTACAATTCAATTACATCTTTACTCTAAACCCCATTAAGAAATGTTGTGCACGCTTGGAGCGTGGGGGGGATAGGAATAGGAAGGATGATTTTTTTTTTTTACTTTCATGTTTAAATAGAAAGTATCCTATGACATAATGTAATAGCATAGTAAGAGTGTCCCTTCCTGAGTTGCTCACTTACTCATGGAGGCTCTGTTACATGAGGAACCTGGACTTATTACATAGTAGTTCTTTCCCCATATATGTGATATAACAACAGCATAATGTGGAATTGAAATACATGGTTTATGTTTAATTCTCTCCATTGTTAAAACGTCAGACATAACCTAACCTAGCCTCACTCCCAGGTTATCTTCCCTCCTATCTTTCTTTGTCCCTCAGTATCACTCAATCCCTTAAGGGTATACGTTTCTTCTTCCTCTGCCCTAGCACAGGAGAGCTGAGTCAACGAGTCCAAAAAGGCCCAGGAATGCTTAAGGGTCTCTCAGAGGGGGCTACCAAAACATCCCATGGTTCACATTCAGTGCTCTTACTCATGCCCCGCCACTTTACCCCTCCATTGTGTCTCAACTCAACACATGCTAATTTAGGGAGAAATTGAGCAACAGTCATGGTAGTTAATTTCAGTTTGGCATGATGCTTGTGATAAACGATTTATTGAATATAATATTTCATACATGAGTGGGACTAGCCTAATGAAAAACCGCCTACACTCAGTGTATGTAATACACCAAAACGTCGCCCTATAAGAACATTATAGGGCACCATATCGTAGCACCCTGATGTGTGGTGATGCTCGAAACTTACCTGGCCTTGTGATGTTCTGAAAGTACAATATGACCATAAAAAGTGACCCAACGCATGTCGCCAGAAACATTCGTCCAACTTTGGGTTTTCTCATCCTGATTCCCCGAGCAGGCAGAGCGGAACACTCGCCCCGAGGTGGCTCATGCGAGGCAGCTCGTCTGATGCAGCTTTGCGAAAGAAGGGAAAGAACGGACCTTCATGCGGAAAAAGTTGGAAGTGGCACCGTTAGGTCAGCCTCTTCAGCAATTAGTCTATTCGCCTATGCCTATGAATATCCAAAAATAAATAAACAGCGGCGAAAATATTGGAATGTGCAACAGAATGTCGGTTGTCTTTGTTGGTGTGTTCCGATAAATTATGACATTTTTAAATCAATATTTTCTGCTCCGCTGAAATGACTCATCGCAAACATGTTCTGACAACCCCAGATGATATAGTTGTTTTATCAGAGTTCTCCGATCATTCAACAGTTGTTGTTTCCTCAATTTTGTCAACCTTAAAATTCCCAGAAAAATGGTCGGCGGCACTTGTGCCTTGACGTCACACCCAACCCTAATACTTTGTAACAGGGACTGACACCACAGCTTTGCCTCAGACATACGAAACATAGACACCGACATTACGTATATCTAAGCACTTCCAATATGTATTATACATAGGGATGACCGGGGATCAAAGTAACAGTTTTAGGCTTTTACTTAGTATGAAAATAATATTTGTGTTACATTAATAATATGTGTATACAAACAACATAAGCTACATATTTTAGCTACCATTAGGCCTACACGTTGTGAAGAAGTTTCTATGACACGGAAAGTGGTGGAAGTGAAATGTACCTCTGGTATTTCTCACGGGTTAATTGTAACACTGTCTTCAATTTTTTTTTAAATAGGTGTAATTGAAAAATATTCAGATTTTAAACTGATATTTGGATGAAAATACAGTACGTTTTTTTTTATTTTTTTTATTATTTAATCTTTTAGGCATGGCATGTTGACACAAAATGGAGTAGCCAAAATTAATATAGCCTATTTTATTTAAGATACTTTTAGCATTAAAAAAAATAATAGCATTTTAGCTAACCCTTCCCCCTAACCCTTATTCTAAAATTAACCGAATTTTCCCAACCTGCTCCATAAATTCATCTAACCTTCGTGATTTTCGTTCTCATAACCTTTTAGGTAAATGATCCTAACTTTGTCATTATTTCCACTAACAACTAACTTAAATTCTCCATGTAATTTAAGCAATGTGGTCTCAGAAAAAGATGTATAAACCAATGTTGTGGAAATTCTTAGACGGGACACTCAAAGTCAATATTAAAGTCAAACTTAGATGCATAAGCACCAGTCTGAAGTGGGCAACTTAAAGGGTGTTCCTTACATAGCGCCTTATATACTGCTATCTAAACCTACATAAACATGATTCATTGGAACGGTTTCCACATGTGACTGGCTCCATCTCTATCTTAACATAAAGAATATATTCTGGGCATTCTGCCAGATGTTCCTCCAGAGCCTCTCCTCCCTTGACCAGACACAGGCAGGAACCAAGGATTGTTTATGACACCAAAGATAAGATGCACAAAGTACATTTAATTCATTACACTAACATATAATATGTTACATCATCCAATTGGTATGCTATTGGACAACAGGATAAGATGTATGATACAATATGTCTTGTAAATCATATGATATTGTATGACGGCTATTCCACTCATAATGTAACCAAATGTGACATAATATAAAGTACTAAATGGAGCACAGAATAATACCAATTGCCCTAAGACCACGTTGGTCACCAATCTTCCCTGTGACAAATGTATCCAAAAATATTTTGTGGACTACTTCTTACAATGTTTACAAAGAAAATGTACAAATCTGATGAATTTCTGCCATTGTTGGTATGACGGATTACAGGGAAAACATTTTTATTTTACAATTTGTTTTACTGTAAATTACAATTTACTTTAAAGGTAGACTCAGCTAAGATCAACACCGTCCGTATTGAGATGGGCTAGATGCGAGACTTCGCTTTCACACAGTATCTGTGCATGTGCACGGGTTCACTACAAGCTGTTACAGCGTGGTAGCCACAGGACCAAAACAGCGGAGAAGTTGAGCCTCTCACTTCAACGGTCTTAAGTATTGCAGAAATTGACCCACTATACAATTTACTTTCTGCATACACCATATCGCTTCATCTACCTTTAATATTTTAGTTATTGTAGTCAAAATATGAGTTGGTAGCTCAGACCGCGTGTAAACATTAGTTTATCAAAGAGTTACTGCATGTTTAGGTCTACAGCATCCAGTGTATACTTTGGGGCCTTATTGGGGAGGTAGGTTTGACTGATATGGTGTGCATTTGACCTAGTAGATGTCATCACAGTAGGAATGTGGGGAAATTAGATTTAGCTGATAGAGCCTCTGCAGTGTTTGGGAAAGCAGTCCCTCAGTAGCCTTTCTTCAAGTTATGATGTTGGATTTACTTTTAGCTTTATTTATTTAGATCAAAGAAAACAAGTGATAGACAACAACACAAAGAAAAATGTAATTTCAAAAAATGGTGTGCAGGTGTGGTTGGAAGCACAAGGTCTTATATGAAAACCACATCACAAAAAAACAATACACAATACAGAAGTACACAAATGTTAACGGTTGGTTAAAACAGATTTGAAAAAACTCCTAATGATAAATGTATAAATTAATTGATCATTGATGTGAGTGTGTGAGAGTTAGGCTATGTGGAGGAGATTACTGAGCAGTTTGGTTCTTCAGGCTGACCCCCAGTTTTCGCTTGAAGTTATTGAGGGATGATTGTTTTGGCAAAGTGAAGATGAGAATTCCAGAGTATGTTACCCCTGTATCTGATAGAGAATTGATTATGTGAGGTGCGGCAGTGGGGAGGGTGAAGGTGTCACACCCTGCTCTGTTTCACCTGTCTTGTGATTGTCTCCAACCCCCACCAGGTGTCTCCCATTACCGTATTTAGACCTGCATTTTCTGTTTGTCTGTTACCAGTTCGTCTTGTCCCGTCAAGTCCTACTAGCGTGTTCCCGTGTTCTAGAGAACTTCCCAGTTCTGACCTATCTGCCGTCCTGTACCTGCCTGACTCTTTGCCTGCCTTGACGATTGCCTGCCCCTTGTACTATAATAAACTCTGAGACTCATACTATGCGCCTTCTGTGTCTACATCTGGGTCTTAGCCTGAGCCGTGATAGTACGAACTGTCCATGACCGACCCAGCAGACTCGGACCAGCTTCGCAACGCTGTCTCCTTCCAAGGAGCCACCATTGGAAGACACGAGGAGTTACTGCAAAACCTTATGGAGGGACTCCATAGCCTGGCAGAACGCCATGACCATGCGTTCAATACAATGCTGGAGCAATTCCGTGGATTCCCAACTAGGTAGCAAGCCACAACAGTAATCCCCCAGACTCTCAGCAACCCCGCCACCAACGGCACTTCTTCCCAGCCTACCCCGGTGTCCTGAGAACCTCGCTTACCTCCTCCATAGCTCTATGTTGGAGATTCTGGAACCTGCAGAGCGTTTCTCTCCCAGTGCTCCCTCATCTTCAGTCTGCAGCCTTCTTCGTTCCCCTCGGATTGCTCGAAGATAGCACACTTGATAACACTGATGTCCGGGCGGGCACTCGCCTGGGCTATGGCAGTGTGGGAGCAACAGTCCACCGTTTGCCTCAGTCTGGAGAAGTTCGTGGAAGAGCTACGTAAAAGTGTTCAATTTTCCATTGTCCGGGAGAGAGGCTGATCATAAGATGCTCCAACTACGTCAAGACTCCTGTAGTGTGGCAGACTATGCGGTGGATTTTTGCACGTTGGCAGCTGAGAGTGCCTGGAAACTGGAAGCCCTGGTCGACATGTTCCTTCACGGATTATCGGAGGTGATTAAAGATGAGCTCGCAAACCAGGAGCTGCCCATGGACGTCGACTCCCTCATATCCTTGACGCTCTGGATCAATGGGCGGCTACGGGAACATAGAAGGGAGAGGGGATCTGTTCCTTGTCGCCCTCGCTCATCCTTTAATTCCATCTCCTCTCCAAAGAATCCCGGAAATCCCAGAAGTCTACATTTCTGAGAGAATCCGGTGTCACCCGAGTTCCCTCTGAAATCACAGAGGCCTGTCGACTCGCCTCCTCCAGAGCCCATGCAACTGGGCAGGGCTATATTGTCTCCTACTGAGCACTCACGCACCAAGAGCTGTCTGTATTGTGGAGCTACAGGACATTTCTTATCTACCTGCCCATTCAAGACTAGGCTCAGTAGGTATGAGTACACTGGTGAGCCGTACCAGGAGTTTCCAATCTCTCACTACTCGTAAAACCCTCTATGCTACCCTGTTGTGTGTAGACCAGTCCAAATCCATCCGGGTTATCATTGACTCTGGGGCCGATGAGAGCTTTGTGGACACTACCATAGTGTTGGAGCTGGGTATCTCCACTCAACCCCTTTCCATCCTGATGGATGTCAGAGCGCTGGATGGGCGCTCTATTGGCAGAGTCACCTACAATACAGTTCCTATCAACCTGCGAGTGTCAGGCAACCACAGTAAGTTTCTGCAGTTTCTGCCCCTGGAGTCTCCTCATGTATCCATGGTTTTGGGGTTTTACATGGCTCCAACGGCACAACTCCCTAATCGACTGGGCTACAGGTTCCATCATGGGTTGGAGTCCGTTTTGCCATGAACATTGTCTGAAGGCCTCAACCCATATCCAGAGTGAAGCTGCAACATTTCCTGGGGTTTGCCGTCGTTTCGTCCATGGTTTCTACTGTCGTTTCATACGGGTTTACAGCACCCTTGCTTCCACCCTCTCTGCACTCACCTCTCCCAAGTTTTGTTCATATGGTCTCCAGCAGCTTTCTCAGACCTCATGCAGTGATTCACTACAGCTATCTTAATACATCCCTACCCGCCCAGTCAGTTCGTGGTGGAGGCCGATGCCTCGGACATCGGAGTGGGGGCTGTCCTGTACCAGCATTCTGTCCAGGACCAGAAGCTGCATCCCTGCGCCTTCCTTTCCCATCGTCTTAACCCCGCTGAGAGGACCTATGACGTTGGAAATTGAGAATTAATAGCAGTTAAGATGCCGTTGGAGGAGTGGAGGCACTGGTTAGAAGGGACGGAACATCCATTCTTGGTGTGGAAGGACCATAAGAATCTGGAATATCTCCGCACTGCCAAGCGCCGCCTCAACTCCAGGCAGGTGAGATGGGCCCTGTTATTTCCATTCCACTTTTCCATTTCATTATCTCCTACCGCCCGGGATCCAAGAATGTGAAGCCTGATGCACTCACATCTGTACAGCCCCGCTACTTCACCATCGGACCCCAAGACCATCCTTCCAACTTCCTGTTTAGTGACTGCTATCATCTGTGGAATAGAGAGTCAGGTCCGCAAGGCGCAGTGTTCCCAGGGAGGGGGGCCTGGCTAACCATATGTTTGACCCGAATTCTGCCCATGGTCTGGTCCTGGATTGGGAACATTCCTCGATACTCACCTGTCATCCTGGCTCCATCGGATCTTGGCATTCGTCCGACAACGTTTTTGGTGGCCCACCATGGTTCCTGACGTCTCCACGGTCATTACCGCCTGCACTGTGTGTGCGCAGACTCAGCAGCAAGCTCTGGCTAGCGACCTTCAACCACTCCCTGTTCATCACCGCCCCTGGCTCCATATATTCTTGTACATCGTCATGGGTCTCCCTCCGTCAGATGGCAACACCACCATCATTATGGTGGTGGTTAGGTTTTCCAAAGCCGCCCATTTTATCCCCCTTCCTAGGTTTCCCTCAGCTAAGGAGACGGCCCAGCTCATGGTGCAGCACATCTTCCGGATCCATGGATGTCTGGTCGACATGGTCTCCGATCGCGGTCCTCAGTTCTTATCCCGGTTCTGGAAGGCGTTCTGGACCCTCATTGGTTTATTGGCCAGCCTGTCCTCTGGCTTTCATCCCTAGTCTAGCGGCTAGTCGGAGCGGGCCAATCAGGACCTGGAGACGACTCTTTGTTGCCTAATTTCCACCAATCCCACCACCTGGAGCCAGCAACTGTGGGTGTGGGTGGAATACATCCGCAACACCCTTCCCTGTTCTGCTACCCGCAAACTTTCCCCCCCATTTTATCATCCCTTTCCCCATCTTTAAGGTCCTTAGCCCCTCTGCTGTTCGCCTTCTATTGCCCCGCAACAGAACGCGCATCAGAATCTCTCATGGCTTCACGTTAAAAACAAATATCTTGTCTTCTGATTTTCTTCAGGAATGTTATATTAGTTTTTAAAAACACAGTATTTTTCAGTCCAGTTAGTACATTCTAGCAACACGCATAACCACCAAACCAGACAGGCAAATTCAGGGCAGCTAAAACAACCCAAGCCAAGGACAAATCACCTTAAATCTAGAGTTTTATATAGAGCCATAGCTGAATGGAACTCTTTACCAATCCATATTTCTCAGGTAAAAAGTAAATCCACTTTCAAGGAAAACAAAAAAAAACATCTAATGCGAAAGACCATATGACTGGACAGCAAATAGAAAGCATCAACTGAATGTTAAATGTGTTTCCTGTCAGGTATTTTAATTATCTGTATTGTATATTTGTTGAATATTTGTGAAGGCTTGATAGTGGTTGTTTGTAATGTCTTGTTAATTGGTGTTGGACCCCAGGAAGATTAGCTAGCGTTACGGCGTTAGCTAATGGGGATCCTAATAAAAACAACAAATTCTGTTGTTCCACACCCTCCTTATACATCCCACTTTCCATGTATCTAGAATCAAACCGTTTCACAGCCCTCCTGTTTTATGCCTGTGTTTTCTGTTTGTCTGTTGCCAGTTCGTCTTGTCAAGTCCTACCAGCGTGTTTCCGTGTTTTCTGTGCTCTAGTTATTGCTATTCCTAGTCTTCCTAGTTCTGACCTTCGCCCCTTGTACTGTAATAAACTCTGAGACTCATACTATCCGCCTCCTGTGTGTGCATCGGGGTCTTAGACTTAGCCGTGATAGAAGGTTATCCCAGTGTCGTGTTATACAGTGCCTTGCGAAAGTATTCGGCCCCCTTGAACTTTGCGACCTTTTGCCACATTGCAGGCTACAAACAAAGATATGAAACTGTATTTTTTTGTGAAGAATCAACAACAAGTGGGACACAATCATGAAGTGGAACGACATTTATTGGATATTTCAAACTCTTTTAACAAATCAAAAACTGAAAAATTGGGAGTGCAAAATTATTCAGCCCCTTTACTTTCAGTGCAGCAAACTCTCTCCAGAAGTTCAGTGAGGACCTCTGAATAATCAAATGTTGACCTAAGTGACTAATGATGATAAATACAATCCACCTGTGTGTAATCAAGTCTCCGTATAAATGCACCTGCACTGTGATAGTCTCAGAGGTCCGTTAAAAGCGCAGAGAGCATCATGAAGAACAAGGAACACACCAGGCAGGTCCGAGATACTGTTGTGAAGAAGTTTAAAGCCGGATTTGGATACAAATAAAGATTTCCCAAGCTTTAAACATCCCAAGGAGCACTGTGCAAGCGATAATATTGAAATGGAAGGAGTATCAGACCACTGCAAATCTACCAAGACCTGGCCGTCCCTCTAAACTTTCAGCTCATACAAAGAGAAGACTGATCAGATATGCAGCCAAGAGGCCCATGATCACTCTGGATGAACTGCAGAGATCTACAAGCTGAGGTGGGAGACTCTGTCCATGGGACAACAATCAGTCGTATATTGCACAAATCTGGCCTTTATGGAAGAGTGGCAAGAAGAAAGCCATTTCTTAAAGATATCCATAAAAAGTGTCGTTTAAAGTTTGCCACAAGCCACCTGGGAGACACACCAAACATGTGGAAGAAGGTGCTCTGGTCAGATGAAACCAAAATTGAACTTTTTGGCAACAATGCAAAACGTTATGTTTGGCGTAAAAGCAACACAGCTCATCACCCTGACCATACCATCCCCACTGTCAAACATGGTGGTGGCAGCATCATGGTTTGGGCCTGCTTTTCTTCAGCAGGGACAGGGAAGATGGTTAAAATTGATGGGAAGATGGATGGAGCCAAATACAGGACCATTCTGGAAGAAAACCTGATGGAGTCTGCAAAAGACCTGAGACTGGGACGGAGATTTGTCTTCCAACAAGACAATGATCCAAAACATAAAGCAAAATCTACAATGGAATGGTTCAAAAATAAACATATCCAGGTGTTAGAATGGCCAAGTCAAAGTCCAGACCTGAATCCAATCGAGAATCTGTGGAAAGAACTCAAAACTGCTGTTCACAAATGCTCTCCATCCAACATCACTGAGCTCGAGCTGTTTTGCAAGGAGGAATGGGAAAAAAATTTCAGTCTCTCGATGTGCAAAACTGATAGAGACATACCCCAAGCGACTTACAGCTGTAATCGCAGCAAAAGGTGGCGCTACAAAGTATTAACTTAAGGGGGCTGAATCATTTTGCACGCCCAATTTTTCAGTTTTTGATTTGTTAAAAAAGTTTGAAATATCCAATAAATGTCGTTCCACTTCATGATTGTGTCCCACTTGTTGTTGATTCTTCACAAAAAAATACAGTTTTATATCTTTATGTTTGAAGCCTGAAATGTGGCAAAAGGTCGCAAAGTTCAAGGGGGCCGAATATTTTCGCAAGGCACTGTACGTATAGATGGATTTCAGAATTAACCTGGAAGAATCCATTGAAAGGTTTAGGTAAACTGTGCAGATGTATCAAACAATAATTTTGATTCAATTAATTTACCCAACTCAGCCATGGCCAAATTCTCTGGTAAACAAATTATGTAAAAAGATCCAACTTTGTTGAAAGGCACGCACCTGTCTATATAAGGTCCCACAGTTGACAGTGCATGTCAGAGCAAAAAACAAGCCATGAGGTCAAAGTAATTGTCCGTAGAGCTCTGACACAGGATTGTATTGAGGCACAGATCTGGGGAAGGGAACATTTATGCAGCATTGAAGGTCCCCAAGCACACGGTGGCCTCCATCATTCTTAAATGGAAGAAGTTTGGAACCACCAACACTCTTCCTAGAGCTAGCTGCCTGGCCAAACTGAGCAATCGGGGGAGAAGGGCATTGGTCAGGGATGTGACCAAGAACTTATGGTCTGGTGGTAGCAGCATTATGCTGTGGGGATGTTTTTCAGTGGCAGGGACTGGGTGACTAGTCAAGATCGAGGGAAAGGTGAACGGAGCCAAGTACAGAGAGATCCTTGATGAAAACCTGCTCCAGAGCACTCAAGACCTCAGACTGGGCCGAAGGTTCACTTTCCAAAAGGACAACAACCCTAAGCACATAGCCAAGGCAACACAGGAATGGCTTTGGGACAAATCTCAGAATGTCCTTGACTTGAACCCACTCTCCGATCTCCGGAGAGACCTGAAAATAGCTGTGCAGCGACACTTCCTGTCCAACCTGACAGACCATGAGAGGAAGAATGGGAGAAACTCCCCAATACACGTGGCCCAAGCTTGTAGCGTTACACCCAAGAAGACTAGAAGCTGCAATCGCTGCCAAAGGTGATTCAACAAAGTACTGAGTAAATTACCTTTGAATGGCACCAGACCGAGGCTCTGCATCTGTCCTCGTGCTCCTAGACCTTAGTGCTGCTTTTCATACCATCGATCACCACATTCTTTTGGAGAGATTGGAAACACAAATTGGTCTACACAGACAAGTTCTAGCCTGGTTTAGATCTTATCTGTCGGAAAGATATCAGTTTGTCTTCTGTGAATGGTTTGTCCTCTGACAAATCAACTGTAAATTTCAGTTAGACTACTGCAATGCTCTACTTTCTGGCTACCCGGATAAGGCACTAAATAAAATTCAGTTAGTGCTAAATACGGCTGCTAGAATCCTGACTAGAACCACATTTTTTAAATCATATTACTCCAGTGCTAGCCTCTCTTTACTGGCTTCCTATTAAGGCAAGGACTGATTTCAAGGTTTTACTGCTAACCTACAAAGCATTACATGGGCTTGGTCCTACCTATCTCTCTGATTTGGTCATGCCGTACATACCTACATGTACGCTACAGTCACAAGACACAGGCCTCCTAATTGTCCCTAGAATTTCTAAGCAAACAGCTGGAGGCAGGGCTTTATGGAATGGTCTGCCTACCCATTTGAGAGACGCAGACTCGGTCTCAACCTTGAAGTTTTTACTGAAGACTAATTTCTTCAGTGGGTCATATGATTGAGTGTAGTCTGGCCCAGGAGTGTGAAGGAGAGCGTCTGCTAAATGACTTAAATGTAAATGTAAATGTGAACGGAAAGGCTCTGGAGCAACGAAACACCCTTGCTGTCTCTGCCTGGCCGGTTCCCCTCTTTCCACTGGAATTCTCTGCCTCTAACCCTAATACAGGGACTGAGTCACTGGCTTTGTGGTGCTCTTTCATGCCTTCCCTAGGAGGGGTGCGTAACTTGAGTGGGTTGAGTCACTGATGTGATCTTCCTGAATGGGTTGGCGCCCCCCTTTGGGTTGTGCCGTGGCGGAGATCTTTGTGGGCTATACTCGGCCTTGTCTCAGGGTGGTAAGTTGGTGGTTGAAGATATCCCTCTAGTGGTGTGGGTGCTGTGCTTTGGCAAAGTGGGTGGGGTTATATCCTTCCTGATTGGCCCTGTCCGGGGGTATCATCGGATGGGGCCACAGTGTCTCCTGACCTCTCCTGTCTCAGCCTCCAGTATTTATGCTGCAGTAGTTTGTGTCGGGGGGCTAGGGTCAGTTTGTTATATCTGGAGTACTTCTCCTGTCTTATCCGGTGTCCTGTGTGAATTTAAGTATGCTCTCTCTAATTTTCTCTTTCTCTCTCTCGGAGGACCTGAGCCCTAGGACCATGCCTCAGGACTACCTGGCATGAGGACTCCTTGCTGTCCCAGTCCACCTGGCCGTGCTGCTGCTCCAGTTTCAACTGTTCTGCCTGCGGCTATGAAATCCTGACCTGTTCACCGTACATGCTACCTGTCCCAGACATGCTGTTTTCAACTCTCTAGAGACAGCAGGAGTGGTAGAGAGACTCTTAATGATTGGCTATGAAAAGCCAACTGACATTTACTCCTGAGGTGCTGACTTGCTGCACCCTCGACAACTACTGTGATTATTATTATTTGACCATGCTGGTCATTTATGAACATTTGAACATCTTGGCCATGTTCTGTTATAATCTCCACCCGGACACCCCTCATAACCTGGTTCCTCTCTAGGTTTCTTCTTAGGTTTTGGCCTTTCTAGGGAGTTTTTCCTAGCCACCGTGCTTCTACAACTGCATTGCTTACTGTTTGGAGTTTTAGGCTGGGTTTCTGTACAGCACTTTGAGATATCAGCTGATGTGCGAAGGGCTATATAAATACATTTGGTTTGATACTGAGTGAAGGGTTTGACTACTTATGTAAATTTGATATTGCTTTGACATTATGGGGTATTATGTGTAGATTGACGAGGGGGGGAGAATTTAATGCATTTTAGAATAACAAAACGTGGAAAAAGTCAAGGGGTCTGAGTACTTTCCGAATGCATTGTAGATTAGGAACAACAAAGGTCCAATTATTCAACCCTGTGGCACACCACAGGATGTCTTGGCCCTGGTAGATGCAGTCATTTGCATACACACATTTTTCTCTATCATAAACATAACTATATAGCCAATGGTCCTCCTGGGTGGTACAGTGGTCTTGAGGCCTCAAGAAAGACTGTCACACCCTGATCTGTTTCACCTGTCCTTGTGCTTGTCTCCACGGACAGAAAACACAGGTATAAGTACCCAGGGGATGGATCCCCTGGGTACTTATACCTGTGTTTTCTGTCCGTCTGTGCCAGTTTGTCTTGTTTTGTCAAGTCAACCAGCGTGTTACTCCGTGCGTCTGCTTTTTCCTTTTCTCTGTTTTTGCTAGTCCTCCCGGTTTTGACCCTTGCCTCTGAACCCGCCTGCCTGACCATACTGCCTGCCCTGACCTCGAGCCTACCTGCCACTCTGTACCACCTGGACTCTGACTTTGGTTATGGACAGGCAAAAAGATCATAACATTCTCTTGCCTGCCCCTTGGATACTAATAAATATCAGAGACTCGAACAGTCTACCTCCCGTGTCTGCATCTGGGTCTCGCCCTGTGCCCTTATGAAGACAAATGATATAAAACACAAAATATTCATTCATAGGCTGTAATGTGTAAACACATTTAACTAAACAATCTACCTGCTTGTACCAATTCCTTGTGCAGTAAAATACTGTGAAATACAAACCCCTCCTTTGCAGTATAATACAGTTAATTGTATGGTATTGTACCGTGTGTCATTAATACACAGTCATTACACAGCTTTGATACCATATTTATATAGATGTACTGTAATATGAAATACCACATTTTTCTTGCCACTGAGCTGCCTGTAAATTACTGTCAAATTCACGGCAACCCCTTTTACAGTCAGTGTAGTAATAATAATAATAATGGATAATTTTTCATTATAAGTAGAATTTCAAAGTCGGTTTAAAAACAACAACAAAAATGAGTGAAAAAAATATAGGTATCTGGCAGTTCTTGAGAAATAGTCCTGAGCTTTGACATCCTCTGACTCCACATCTAGAAATCGTCTGCATGCTGTAGGAATACAGAAAACAAATCTCATATACCATCACGTATAAATACACTAATGTTTGGTCTTTTGGTTCAATGTTACAGCTGAAACACTTGTCTAGTGTGATTAGTCATTTTATAGTGTAAACCATGGATAGATTACTGGAGTGTGAAAATTGTTTTATTGACCATTAGCAACACCATGGAAAGGATGACTCATGTTCCCTCTCTGCTGTTAAGCATTTACTGATGCAAAGAAATCGCTGAACTAAACATATCATGCATACAAGTCCCAAGTACATCCCCAGGTGTACTCCACTGGTGGGACTACTCATGTTTCAGTTTTCAATTGTAAATATGAATGTTTTAACTCTACTCTCTAAAACATTTTTTTGGTATTTGGAATTTTATTAGGATCCCCATTAGCTGTTGTAAAAGCAGCAGTACTATTCCTGGGGTCCACACAAAACATGAAACATAATACAGATTGACATAATACAGAACACCATTAGAAAAGAACACCTCAAGGACAGAACTGCATACATAAACTACCTTTGATAATGTACACCCAGCAAGCATATCAGACTACCAACTCATGTCATTTTAGAATAATTATTGGCTGTGCTGTATATACTGTACCTTGACCTTTTAACCTTTGGCTGCAGGTGGGGTATGAGAGCTGGCCCTCCTCTGAGGCTCCTGGGAGGGCTGCTTGCGGTCAGATGAGCTCTCTCTGGAACTGCTCTAAAGCCCTGTTTATACCTAAGTCCTGATCTTGTCCACATTCTGATTGTGAACACATTTTTTGTCAGGTGTAGACAATTGAAAGACACATTGTGGACTGATTTTAGATTAAATCTTATAAGTGTGAAGGGGCAAGATCAGCACAAGATCTGGACGAAGTATGCATGTTAGCAGCAGGTATAGATGGGGCTTTAGAGACAACAGCGGTCCGCCTCCCTCTGCCTGTCCCTGGTGAGGTACGGGGACGAGACACCACTGGCTGCCTAACTTTCTGAGGAAACTGACCAGATGATAGTAATGTCACTATTACCATCTGGCCAGCGGTATCGGAGCATCGGGTCTCGGACCAACAGGCTCCGAGACAGCTTCTACCACCAGGCCTTGAGACTGCTGAACAGCTTACCCTAGCTGTCTCCCTGCACAGACCTGTACCGTAGAGACTATTTGCACTGACTCTCCATACATCCAACCCTTACACACAAGCGCACACACACACACACACACACACACACACACACTGCTGTTCTATTATATACTATTTATTCAACTGCGCAACCAAGACATTACCCTCTTTATATGTGTAAATACAGTCATACTTGACATAGCACATTCATTATTTATACTATATATCCTATTTTGTACATTTCAGGCTATTACCATGCATACTACCTCTTCTATTACTTGTTTTTGTTTTGACTCTATCATTGGTTTTGGTTATTGTACTGCAGTGTTGAGGGAACTAGCACACAAGCATTTCGCTGCACCTGCTCATTTTAATTTTTGAAGACCAATCTCAAAACACAATACCTGCCATAAACCTTGAACATAATGTCAATGATTAGCAACACATTCAACGACTGTGTGTAGAGTATAATAACCATAACAAAGGACCAGGGTGTTGATTTGACCTGTGTGGCCGGGACCGGGGAGATTCAGAAGGCTGCCGACTGGCTTCTGCAGCTCCTGGAGCAGAAGGAGGTGGTGGTCTGGGAAAAGCTGTTGGACAAAACAAGGACTGTATTGTTAGCATTTCAGTTTCGCAATTAAACCTTTAGGACATATGTTGATGGACAGCCTTGAAACAGAGGAAAGCAGGCAGCAATCGTCACGTTGGGTCTGGGGAAGTCAGGGATAGTGATGTGGATGACACAAATATCAGTACAATGTACTCCACTGCAACTGCTGGCGGTGGAGATATCAGCTGTGGTAAGTCAGGCCAAACATTACCTCAACTCTGCTCCACACACAGGCCAATGCCCCTAAGACTAGGATCTAACAGTGCCAAAAGAATTTAACATGGAGTGTGAGAAATCTGACACATCTGATTACACAATACTCCCTCATTAAGGAATAGTTTTGTTTAATGATCATTAGTCAGTACCGTGACTGGTGGCTGGAGGAATGTGGGAGGTTATTCCTCTTTCGGACTGGCAGCGGTCTCTAACGCACTCTGATTGGACGCTCCATGCAGCAGCCATCTCTAGGATATTTGATTGGACCTCCAAGGATTCTGTTTAGGATTTAGAATTGTATATAGATCCAAGCTCTTGTACTGACAAAACACTTAGGAAAAACATATTACTTTACATACACATACTTAGATCAGCTAGGGAAGAGGCGTTGTGCTGTTGAGCTTAGCTAATTTGAGATGGAAGGGCATTCCATGTAACTATGGCTCTATACAAAATTGTGTGTTGCCTTAAATATGTTTTGGACATTTGCTTCCTGCAGGAATTTGCTTCCTGCAACACAAACTCAAAAAAGTTCTGGGACATTGTAAAGTCCATGGAGAATAAGAACATCTCCTCCCAGCTAAACACTGCACTGAGGATAGGAAACACTGTCACCACCGAAAAATCCACGATAATTGAGACTTTCAATAAGCATTTTTCTATGGCTGGCCATGCTTTCCACCTGGCTACCCCTACCCCGGTCGACAGCACTGCACCCCCCACAGCAACTCCCAAATCCAGTCAGCTGATGTTCTGAAAGAGCTGCAAATTCTGGACCCCTACAAATCAGCTGGGCTAGACAATCTGGACCCTTTCTTTCTAAAATTATCTGCCGAAATTGTTGCAACCCCTATTACTAGCCTGTTCAACCTCTCTTTCGTGTCGTCTGAGATTCCCAAAGATTGGAAAGCAGCTGCGGTCATCCCCCTCTTCAAAGGGGGGGACACTCTTGGCCCAAACTGCTACAGACCTATATCTATCCTACCCTGCCTTTCTAATGTATTCGAAAGCCAAGTCAGTCAACAAACAGATCCCACTGTACCTTCTCCGCTATGCAATCTGGTTTCAGAGCTGGTCATGGGTGCACCTCAGCCACGCTCAAGGTCCTAAACGATATCTTAACCACCATCAATAAGAAACAATACTGTGCAGCCGTATTCATTGACCTGGCCAAGGCTTTCGACTCTTTCAATCACCGCATCCTCAACGGCAGACTCGATAGCCTTGGTTTCTCAAATGATTGCCTCGCCTTGTTCACCAACTACTTCTCTGATAGAGTTCAGTGTGTCAAATCGGAGGGCCTGTTGTCCTGGCCTCTGGCAGTCTCTATGGGGGTGCCACAGGGCTCAATTCTTGGACCGACTCTCTTCTCTGTATACATCAATGATGTCGCTCTTGCTGCTGGTGAGTCTCTGATCCACCTCTACACAGACAACACCATTCTGTATACTTCTGGCACTTCTTTGGACACTGTGTTAACAACCCTCCAGACGAGCTTCAATGCCATACAACTCTCCTTCCGTGGCCTCCAATTGCTCTTAATTACTAGTAAAACTAAATGCATGCTCTTCAACCGATCGCTGCATGCACCTGCCCACCCGTCCAACATCACTACTCTGGACGGTTCTGACCGACAACTACAAATACCTAGGTGTCTGGTTAGACTGTAAACTCTCCTCACATCAAACATCTCCAATCCAAAGTTAAATCTAGAATTGGCTTCCTATTTCGCAACAATGCATCCTTCACTCATGCTGCCAAACATAACCTTGTAAAACTGACCATTCTACCAATCCTCGACTTCGGAGATGTCATCTACAAAATAGCCTCCAATACCCTACTCAATAAATTGGATGCAGTCTATCAGAGTGGCATCCGTTTTGTCACCAAAGACCCATATACTACCCACCACTGCGACCTGTACGCTCTCGTTGGCTGGTCCTCGCTTCATACTCGTCGCCAAAGCCACTGGCTCCAGGTCATCTACAAGACCCTGCTAGGTAAAGTCCCCCCTTATCTCAGCTCGCTGGTCACCATAGCAGCACCCACTGGTAGCACGCGCTCCAGCAGGTATATCTCTCTGGTCACCCCCAAAACCAATTCTTCCTTTGGCCGCCTCTCCTTCCAGTTCTTTGCTGCCAATGACTGGAACGAACTACAAAAATCTCTGAAACTGGAAACACTTATCTCCCTCACTAGCTTTAAGCACCAGCTGTCAGAGCAGCTCACAGATTACTGCACCTGTACATAACCATCTATAATTTAGCCCAAACAACTACCTCTCCCCCTACTGTATATATTTATTTATTTTGCTCCTTTGCACCCCATTATTTCTATCTCTACCTTGCACATTCTTCCACAGCAAATCTACCATTCCAGTGTTTTACTTGCTGTATTGTATTTACTTTGCCACCATGGCCTTTTTTTGTTGCCTTTACCTCCCTTATCTCACCTCATTTGCTCACATTGTATATAGACTTACTTTTCTACTGTATTATTGACTGTATGTTTGCTTTACTCCATGTGCAACTCTGTGTTGTTGTATGTGTCAAACTGCTTTGCTTTATCTTGGCCAGGTCGCAATTGTAAATGAGAACTTATTCTCAACTTGCCTACCTGGTTAAATAAAGGTGAAATAAATAAATAAAATAAATGTTTGTCAGAAGTGCATATTATTTTATTAGTCCTCGGATTACAATGAAGAGCAAGACATGCCGCTCTGTTGTGGGCCAGCTGCAGCTTCACTAGGTCTTTCTTTGCAGCACTTGACCATATGACTGAACAATAATCAAGATCAGATAAAACTAGAGCCTGCAGGACTTTCTTTGTGGAGTGTGGTGTCAAAAAAGCAGAGCAACTCTTTATCACAGACAGCCCTAACCCAATCTTTACAATCATTGAATCAACATGCCTTGACCACAACAACGTACAATCTAATGAAAGACATCATTCAAAATACAATCATTTTAGTTTTAGATATGTACAGGACTAGTTTATTACTAGCCACCCATTCCAAAACTGACTGTAACTCTCTGTTTAGGGTTACAGTGATTTCCTTGGCTGTGGTTGCTGATGTTGAATCATCTGCATACATTGACACTCACGCTTTGTTTAAGGCTAGTGGTAGATCAGTAATAAAAATAGCGAACAGTAAAGGACCAAGACAGGTGTCTTGCGGAATAACACACTTTAGCTGTTTTACATTAGATAATATTGCATTACAAAAGACTCTTGTGTTCTATTGGATAGATAGCTATCAACCCATGATATCGTAGAGGAAGTAAAGTTGTTCCAATCACAGATTATGGTCAATAATATCAAAGGTTACACTAAAGTCTAACAATATTGCGTCCACCATCTTTGTATTATCAATTTCAGCCAATCATCAGTCATTTGTGTCTGTGCAGTACATTTTGAGTGCCCTTCTCTATAACTATGCTGAAAGTCAGGTGTTAATTTTTTCACAGTGAAATAGCATTGTATCTGGTCAAACACAATTGTTTCCAAAAATGTATTTAGTGCCGGCAGCATGCTGATTGGTCGGCTGTTAGAACCAGTAAAGGGTGCTTTACCATTCTTGGATAGCGGAATGACTTCCCTCCAGGTCAAAGGACAAACACTTTTCTCCAGGCTCAGATTAAAAGATACTATGACAAACAGAAGTGGCAATATAGTTTGCTCCCATCTTAGTAGCTTTCCATCTAAGTTGCCAATATCAGGTGGTTTCTCTGACAACAATCAATTTTCCACCTCTACCACACTAACTTCACATCATTCAAAATGACAAAGTTTTTATTTATTATTTGGTATTTTATGTATGAATATGACGGCTCACAGTTTGTTGTTGGCATTTCATGTCTGAGTTTGCTTACTTTGCCAAAAATAGTCATTCAAATAATTGGCAATATCAGAAGGTTTTGTGATGAACAAGCCTTCTGATTCAGTGAAAGATGAATTTGAATGTCTTTGTCGATAATTTCATTTAATGTACTCCAAAGCTTTTTTCCCATCACACTTTATTTAATTGATCATAGTTTAAAATATAATACAGTTTATTCTTATTTTTGTTCAGTTTAGTCACAATTGTTCAATTTACAGTAAGTTTGCCAATCAGCTGTGCAGCCAGACTTATTAGCCACTCATTTCGCTTCATCTCTCTCAACCATAAACATTTTCTATACTTCATCCATACACAGAGCCTCAACAGTTCGAACAGTCAGTTTCTTAATAGGTGCATGCTTATCAATAACTGGAAGAAACAATTTCATAAATGCATCTAGTGCAGCTTCTGGATGCTCCTCATTACACACATCAGACCAACAAATATTTTTTACATCTTCAACATAGGAATTATTACAAAACATTTTGTATGATATCTTATGCACTATTTTAGGCCCAACCTTTGAATCTTTGGCTTTTCTGGATAAAGCCACTATATCATGGTCACTACATACAATGGGTATGGATACAGCTGTAGAACAAAGTTCTGCAGCAGTAGTCAAAATGTAATCAATACATGTGAATGGTAGGTTGACTGATAACTTGAGCCAGATTACAGGCACTGGTTACAGTTTGAAGCTTTTTCTTGAGTGGACAGCTTGATGAAAAACAGACTATATTCAGGTCACCCAGAAAATAGACCTCTCTCTTAGACACCCATTATCAGGCATTTCACTCAAATTATCCAGATACTAACCTAATGTAGCAGGCATAAAATAAATGCCTGAAACTAGATCCCCTACATACTGGTCTTGACGAGAAGGGGAAAAAACTGTCATGGGAGGTTCTCCTCTGCACTGTTCACTCAATCCAGTAAACGTGGAGGAGTGAAGATGGAGTGTTGCCTTGTTTAACGTCCAAAAGTGGAAGTAATGTCACAGGCTCTCTCTCCATTTCCCCCGAAAACCAGAACATCCGGTTGTGAGGCACTCAGCAGAGGCTACCCAGATACTGACTGTTAGCACTTGGTGGCCTATAACAACACCCCAAAAGAAAAGGCTTTAGATGAGGCCGGTGAACTTGCAACCACAACACTTCAACAACAGACATGAGGTCTTCTCTAAGCTTTACAGGAATATGGCTCTGAACATACAGCAACAGCTCCATCATACGCATTCCTGTCTCTTCTATAGATGTTATATCCTTATATTGCTCCTGCTGTATCGTCAAAGGAATTATCTAAGTGAGTTGATGCAATCAATCCTCTGATTTGATCAACTCTGGGGTGGACTCAGCAAGTTGAGGCAACTACTGCCTCAGTTGCAGATCTGATACTACAGGGGGAAAACACTAAAATGTCCATAAACAGACATTCATTTTTCTCATTATTATGTTTCTTAACTTCAAAGTGCCTAACAACACAATAAAAAGTATGCTGGTGTCTTCCACAGCTCCACAGCTGTACCTACGGTGCACAATTACACACCCATCTCTGACTACCTAATTGGTGTGTTGTAGATGGACTGATGGTAGTGCTGCCAGTGGGGAGTAGTTCCACATGCTGGAGGTCTGGGAAACTTCCTGAGGTTTACTTTAATGATGGCATTGGGCTTGCGCACATGTTTTGGGAACTCTCTACTGTACCACATCAATGCTAATGCATAGGGCTATCATTAAAGTGTCCTTTAATGACTCATAAGCAGAGAGCGCAAGCATAGTTTGACCATAGTCTAAATATGTAAAATATACCTTTAAAAGATAATTTAAGCAAATTGAAATATGAATTATACACACAAACGATCTAAAATCAGAAGATTTCTTAATTCAAGATATGAATTCTTTATATTAGAATGGTTTTCAAATGATTAAAAATATAACTAGAAGCTGCCTGCCATTGACTCTGTGAGGTCAGTGGCTAACTGTCCAGGAGTGAGTAGCGGGCTCTGAAGGACAGGGACAACAGAGAGGTGGGACTGGGCAGGAACTAGTAGGTCAGGGAGGGGGAATGAAACACCTCATCCACACTGGACTTAGAGTACTAGAGAGAAAACCAAAAATACATTGGTACACACAGACAGTTTTGAAGAGAGTGAAAAAAAGCCTCTACCCTACCTACAGCTCATCTTCCCCAGAGAAATATGGGCTCTCTAGTGGTTGAAAAGTGAACTGGTTAGTGAAGTCAAACCTATGGTAATGCTCCTGGTAAGAATGATAGATTAATCTTTTTGGATCTGTTCCATTATGGTGTGTCTGAGCGCACGGCAGCACCATTGAGGCCATCTCCATTTTGAAGTAGTCAATTTTCTTCTTCTACTACTTCTATGAGTTGCTGAACAAACCAAAAGGGTGCATTCTGCCACCTGGATTATGTTGTTTGAATGGGTATAAAGCCAAGGTTGGCAATTTACTGCCACCTGCAGTTATGGAATGTTTTCTCACAAGTATAATTCATTGTATGATCCCTCCTGATGACCTGGATGGAATTATATTATCCTTCCTGAACACATAGGAAGTCCCACCCAGTTGACTACCTAAAAATTGTGAAAGTCGTTAATGGCGCTGCCAATGCTAAAATGGGCTTTTGGGCACTAGAGTCCACTATCCCTCTTTATGGTAAGGCCCAAGGCAAGGCCACTCCAGATTTCTTAGTCTTATTATTATTAGATTAAGTTATCCCGCTCTATAGCTTAGCTATTAACACGAAACCAACTTTAAAGCATACGGATGGACTCATTTTTGATCACATTTATACTTTTTGAACTACTCGGGCTCCCGAGTGGTGCAGTGGTCTAAGGCACTGCAACTCAGTGCAAGAGGCCTGGTTTGAATCCAGGCTGTATCATATCTGGCCGTGTTTGGGAGTCCCATAGAGCGGCGCACAATTGGCACAGCATCGTCCGGGTTTGGCTGGAGTAGGCCGTCATTGTAAATAAGTATTTGTTCTTAACTGACTTGCCTAGTTAAATAAAAGGTTCAATAAAGTAAATAAAATACAACAATATTTAAATGAGCTTTCAATGGCATAAATATGCCATAGACTTACATGGAGAAAATGTGGGCACTCTACTCCTCTTACCGTTTAAAGCCATCAAATTTTGTCGGCGAAGAAATATAACCAATTTTCATACTTCGTTGAAGATTGAATGCAGGGGTGTTTGACACCCCTGGTTTAATCTATCAACACCAAACCAAGGTTGAGATGTTCAGACTGACCCAATTTAGATTGTTTGCATTTAGATATTTTATATTATTTATACTTTTTCAACTATAATGATTTTACATGTACATAAAATAACATGATTTTGAATGCAAACCATAGGAATAGTGTTAGCTACTGAAAATTGTCCTGCTTTTTGGCCAATTAAGCTACCTTCACTTCAGTGATTCAATGCCAAGCATAAGAACACACCGGTAAACATTTGACATGCTAATGCGCTTTAAATATTTCAACTACAAACATTAAGACCACATTAAAAAAATGTAAACCTTAAATATAACAATTAAAATTAGCATATAATAATGCACCAACAATAATAGAACTCTTGAACAGTTCAAGCTAGAAACACCAAACCAACTTACTCATTTTATTTTTATGTAACCTATATTTAACTATGCAAGTCAGTTAAGAACAAATTCTTATTTACAATGACGGCCTACCAAACGGAAAAAGGCCTCCTGCAAGGATGGGGGATGGGATAAAGAATAATAATATATACAGTGGGGAGAACAAGTATTTGATACACTGCCGATTTTGTAGGTTTTCCAACTCACAAAGCATGTAGAGGTCTGTAATTTTTATCATAGGTACACTTCAACTGTGATAGACGGAATCTAAAACAAAAATCCAGAAAATCACATTGTATGATTTTTAAGTAATTAATTTGCATTTTATTGCATGACATACATGTAAGTATTTGATCACCTACCAACCAGTAAGAATTCCGGCTCTCACAGACCTGTTGGGCTTCTTAAAGAAAAACTTTGTTCTCCACTCATTACCTGTATTAACTGCACCTGTTTGAACTCGTTACCTGTATAAAAGACACCTGTCCACACACAAACAGACTCCAACCTCTCCACAATGGCCAAGAACAGAGAGCTGTGTAAGGACATCAGGGAGAAAATTGTAGACCTGCACAAGGCTGGGATGGGCTACAGGACAATAGGCAAGCAGCTTGGTGAGAAGGCAACAACTGTTGGCGCAATTATTAGAAAATGGAAGAAGTTCAAGATGATGGTCAATCACCCTCGGTCTGGGGCTCCATGCAAGATCTCACCTTGTGGGGCATCAATGATCATGAGGAAGGTGAGGGATCAGCCCAGAACTACACGGCAGGACCTGGTCAATGACCTGAAGAGAGCTGGGACCACAGTCTCAAAGAAAACCATTAGTAACACATTACGCCGTCATGGATTAAAATCCTGCAGTGCACGCAAGGTTCCCCGCTCAAGCCAGCGCATGTCCAGGCCAGTCTGAAGTTTGCCAATGACCATCTGGATGATCCAGAGGAGGAATGGGAGAAGGTCATGTGGTCTGATGAGACAAAAATAGAGTTTTTTGGTCTAAACTCCACTCGCTGTGTTTGGAGGAAGAAGAAGGATGAGTACAACCCCAAGAACACCATCCCAACCATGAAGCAAGGAGGTGGAAATATCATTCTTTGGGGATGCTTTTCTGCAAAGGGGACAGGACGACTGCACCGTATTGAGGGGAGGATGGATGGGGCCATGTATTGCGAGATCTTGACCAACAACCACCTTCCCTCAGTAAGAGCATTGAAGATGGGTTGTGGCTGGGTCTTTCAGCATGACAACGACCCGAAACACACAGCCAGGGCAACTAAGGAGTGGCTCCGTAAGAAGCATCTCAAGGTCCTGGAGTGGCCTAGCCAGTCTCCAGACCTGAACCCAATAGAAAATCTTTGGAGGGAGCTGAAAGTCCGTATTGTCCAGCGACAGCCCCGAAACCTGAAGGATCTGGAGAAGGTCTGTATGGAGGAGTGGGCCAAAATCCCTGCTGCAGTGTGTGCAAACCTGGTCATGAAGAGCGCAGTGATGTGTCCTATAAGGAGCATTGGTGGCAAATCTGATGGCCGAATGGTAAAGAACATCTAGCCACTTGTGAAAGAGGGGCGATTACGATAGAGGAAACCAAGTCTAGATTTAACTTTAGCCTGCAGTTTTGAGATGTGCTGAGAGATGGACAGTGTACCGTGCTGAGAGATGGACAGCCATACTCCCAAGTACTTGTACGAGGTGACTACCTCAAGCTCTAAACCCTAAGAGGTAATAATCACACCTGTGGGGAGAGGGACATCCTTCTTACCAAACCACATGACCTTTGTTTTGGAGGTGTTCAGAACAAGGTTAAGGGTAGAGAAAGCTTGTTGGACACTAAGAAAGCTTTGTTGTAAAGCATTTAACACATCATCCAGGGAGGGGCCAGCTGAGTATAAGACTGTATCATCTGCATATTAATTGATGAGAGAGCTTCCTACTGCCTGAGCTATCTTGTTGACGTAAATTGAGAAGAGCGTGGGGCCTAGGATCGAGCCTTGGGGTACTTCCTTGGTGACAGACAGTGGCTGAGACAGCAGATTTTCTGACTTTATACACTGCACTCTTTCATAGAAGTAGAGGTAGCAAACCAGGCCAAAGACCACTCAGAGACACCAATGGTCTACCGTATCAAAAGCTTTGGCTAAGTCAATAAAAATAGCAGCACAATATTGCTTAGAATCAAGGGAAATAGTGTCATCATTGAGGAGCTTTAAGGTTTCAGTGACTCATCCATAACCTGAGTGGAAACCTGATTGCATACCAGAGAGAATACTATAGACATCAATAATTTTAATTTTTAAAATTTTTAATTTCACCTTTATTTTCACCTTTAACCAGGTAGGCTAGTTGAGAACAAGTTCTCATTTACAACTGCGACCTGGCCAAGATAAAGCATAGCAGTGTGAACAGACAACACAGAGTTACACATGGAGTAAACAATTAACAAGTCAATAACACAGTAGAAAAAAAGGGGAGTCTATATACATTGTGTGCAAAAGGCATGAGGAGGTAGGCAAATAATTACAATTTTGCAGATTAACACGGGAGTGATAAATGATCAGATGGTCATGTACAGGTAGAGATATTGGTGTGCAAAAGAGCAGAAAAGTAAATAAATAAAAACAGTATGGGGATGAGGTAGGTGAAAATGGGTGGGCTATTTACCAATAGACTATGTACAGCTGCAGCGATCGGTTAGCTGCTCAGATAGCAGATGTTTGAAGTTGGTGAGGGAGATAAGTCTCCAACTTCAGCGATTTTTGCAATTCGTTCCAGTCACAGGCAGCAGAGTACTGGAACGAAAGGCGGCCAAATGAGGTGTTGGCTTTAGGGATGATCAGTGAGATACACCTGTTGGAGCGCGTGCTACGGATGGGTGTTGCCATCGTGACCAGTGAACTGAGATAAGGCGGAGCTTTACGTAGCATGGACTTGTAGATGACCTGGAGCCAGTGGGTATGGCGACGAATATGTAGCGAGGGCCAGCCGACTAGAGCATACAAGTTGCAGTGGTGGGTGGTATAAGGTGCTTTAGTGACAAAACGGATGGCACTGTGATAAACTGCATCCAGTTTGCTGAGTAGAGTGTTGGAAGCAATTTTGTAGATGACGTCGCCGAAGTCGAGGATCGGTAGGATAGTCAGTTTTGCTAGGGTAAGTTTGGCGGCGTGAGTGAAGGAGGCTTTGTTGCGGAATAGAAAGCCGACTCTTGATTTGATTTTCGATTGGAGATGTTTGATATGAGTCTGGAAGGAGAGTTTACAGTCTAGCCCAGACATGGGCAAACTACGGCCCGCGGGCCACATACTTCCCGTTAGGCTTTTTAATCCGGCCCGCCGAACTTGTCCAAATTATAGTAAAAACCTCCTTTTTTCCCCTTTCCCTGCAATGCCCACGTTTCCCCAATAGATGGCGCACTCAAAACACATTGACCGTTGTTGGAGTGGTGCGTATTTCTCTTTATTTCACTTTAATTTTCACTTCGTTTCACGTCACCATTAAGCCCTTCTGTGAAAATGAGCGGACCAAAGAGAAGGAAAGTGGACAGCGAATGCCGAGTGTTTAATAAGGAGTGGACAACAAAATACTTCTTCACTGAAGTCCGATCAACGGCTGTATGTCTGATATGCCAAGAAGCTGTTGCGGTTTTCAAAGAGTACAATATCAGCCGTCACTTTGCCACGAAGCATGCAAACTATGCTAGCAAGCAGTCAACACAAGAACGGGCGGCTACTGCTCAGAGGTTGGCAGCTAATTTACAGAGTCAACAGAACTTTTTTCACCGACAAACTGCAATTCAAGAGTCAAGTACCAAGGCAAGTTATTTGCTGGCACTCAAATTAGCAAAGGCTAGCAAGCCTTTCTCCGAAGGCGAGTTTTTGAAAGAGTGCATGGTAGAGACAGCAGGTCTCTTGTGTCCGGAGAGCAAAGCCAAGTTTGAAAAAATCAGTTTAGCACGCAGGACAGTGACTCGCCGCGTGGAACTGATTGACGAAGATATAGTCAGCGAGTTAAACAAAAAGGCAGAGTCCTTTAAGTTATATTCACTAGCACTGGATGAAAGTAACGACATAAAAGACACTGCTCAGCTCCTAATTTTTATCCGAGGGATTAAACGACAGTTTTGAGATAACGGAGGAGCTTTTGAGCATGGAATCACTGAAAGGGAAAACGCGAGGAGAGGACTTATATGAACAGGTGTCTGCTGTCATTGAGAGAATGAAGCTACCTTGGAGTAAACTTGCCAATGTCACCACGGATGGATCGCCAAATTTAACTGGAAAAAACATCGGGCTGCTGAAAAGAATCCAGGATAAAGTGAAAAAAGAAAACCCTGACCAGGATGTTATTTTACTTCACTGCATCATTCATCAGGAGTCTCTGTGTAAGTCTGTATTGCAGCTTAATTTTTACATTTACATTTAAGTCATTTAGCAGACGCTCTTATCCAGAGCGACTTACAAATTGGAATCACGTCGTGGATCCAGTTGTAAAACTTGTTAACTTCATACGAGCAAGGGGACTTAATCATCGTCAATTCATTACGTTCCTGGAAGAAACTAATGCGGATCACCAGGACCTACTTTACCACTCTCGCGTCCGCTGGTTAAGTTTGGGGAAAGTGTTTCAACGAGTCTGGGAGCTCAAAGACGAGATTCGCTCATTTTTTAATTTAATGGGGAAATCCGAAGAATTCCCCGAGCTGAGCAACACAAACTGGCTTTGTGACTTTGCGTTTGCTGTGGACATATTTTCACACATGAATGAGCTGAACGTGAAGCTACAGGGGAAAGATTAGTTTGCGCACGACATGTACACAAATGTGAGAGCCTTCAAATCCAAGCTGGTTTTATTCTCCAGGCAAATGTCAAACAAATCTTTCGCACATTTCCCCACACTAGCCGTGCAGAAAGAGGCCGCCCGAAATGCGAAGAAATACTGCAAATCACTGGACGATCTGCACAGAGAATTTTGCCGTCGGTTCTGTGATTTTGAAAAAATTGACAAGTCACTTCAACTGGTGTCCTGTCCCCTGTCACAAGACCCCGAATCAGCACCGCAGGAGCTGCAATTGGAACTGATCGATCTTCAGTCTGACTCCGTCTCAAAGGAGAAGTTCAAGTCTCTTAAACTGAATGACTTTTACGCTTCACTTAACGAGACCGCGTTTCCAAACCTCCGGAGGACGGCGCAGAAGATGCTGGTGTTGTTTGGCTCGACCTACGTGTGTGAGCAGACGTTTAGCGTCATGAAAATCAACAAAGCCCATCACAGATCCAAGTTAACTGACCAACACCTCAGATCTGTCCTGAGAATTGCCACAACAAAACTAACTCCAGACTTTGATGCACTGGCAAAAAAGGGAGACCAACAACACTGTTCCCACTGAAATGGTGAGTTTTTCTGCTGTGTTATGAAAAAATGCATATGGAAAGTTTGGAAGTGCGTCTTTTAATTAAGAGCAATGCGCATTTACGCACAGCAGCGGTACAGTAGCTTAATTAACACGCCGCACATCGCTCTTAATTTAAATTTTCAGCTGATATTTAATACAGCCTATGTCTGTGTGCTTGGCAACGATACACGTGTACTGTTTGCGCAAAGGCGAGGGCGTCCGTGGCGAGTTTGTAGAGCGCGCGGTCAGGACAATCCATCCATGATTTTGCGGAGTTTAACACAAGTAGATATTATTGAGCTTGAGTATTTCGTTGTGTAATAATATGTTTTGAATGTTGAAAGTGATTCCATTTTTCAATAAATGTTGATTTCTTTAACTTTGCACCTTCGATTGAAACTTATTAAAAACAAGGCAGTCATCCGAAAAACCGAGGCTACTGAGTCTGCCGATAAGAATATGGTGATTGACAGAGTCGAAAGCCTTGGCAAGGTCGATGAAGACGGCTGCATTGTACTGTCTTTTATTGATGGCGGTTATGATATCGTTTAGTACCTTGAGTGTGGCTGAGGTGCACCCGTGACCGGCTCGGAAACCAGATTGCACAGCGGAGAAGGTACGGTGGGATTCGAGATGGTCAGTGACCTGTTTGTTGACTTGGCTTTCGAAGACCTTAGATAGGCAGGGCAGGATGGATATAGGTCTGTAACAGTTTGGGTCCAGGGTGTCTCCCCCTTTGAAGAGGGGGATGACTGCGGCAGGTTTCCAATCCTTGGGGATCTCAGACGATATGAAAGAGGTTGAACAGGCTGGTAATAGGGGTTGCGACAATGGCGGCGGATAGTTTCAAAAAATAGAAGGTCCAGATTGTCAAGCCCAGCTGATTTGTACGGGTCCAGGTTTTGCAGCTCTTTCAGAACATCTGCTATCTGGATTTGGGTAAAGGAGAAGCTGGAGAGGCTTGGGCGAGGAGCTGCGGGTGGGGGCGGAGCTGTTGGCCGAGGTTGGAGTAGCCAGGCGGAAGGCATGGCCAGCCGTTGAGAAATGCTTGAAGTTTTCGATAATCATGGATTTATCGGTGGTGACCGTGTTACCTAGCCTCAGTGCAGTGGGCAGCTGGGAGGAGGTGCTCTTGTTCTCCATGGACTTCAGTGTCCCAGAACTTTTTGGAGTTGGAGCTACAGGATGCAAACTTCTGCCTGAAGAAGCTGGCCTTAGCTTTCCTGACTGACTGCGTGTATTGGTTCCTGACTTCCCTGAACAGTTGCATATCGCGGGGACTATTCGATGCTATTGCAGTCCGCCACCGGATGTTTTTGTGCTGGTCGAGGGCAGTCAGGTCTGGAGTGAACCAAGGGCTGTATCTGTTCTTAGTTCTGCATTTTTTGAACAGAGCATGCTTATCTAGAATGGTGAGGAAGTTACTTTTAAAGAATGACCAGGCATCCTCAACGGACGGGATGAGGTCAATGTCCTTCCAGGATACCCAGGCCAGGTCGATTAGAAAGGCCTGCTCACAGAAGTGTTTTAGGGAGCGTTTGACAGTGATGAGGGGTGGTCGTTTGACTGCGGCTCCGTAGCGGATACAGGCAATGAGGCAGTGATCGCTGAGATCCTGGTTGAAGACAGCGGAGGTGTATTTGGAGGGCCAGTTGGTCAGGATGACGTCTATGAGGGTGCCCTTGTTTACAGAGTTAGGTTTGTACCTGGTGGGTTCCTTGATGATTTGTGTGAGATTGAGGGCATCTAGCTTAGATTGTAGGACTGCCGGGGTGTTAAGCATATCCCAGTTTAGGTCACCTAACAAAAGAAACTCTGAAGATAGATGGGGGGGCGATCAATTCACAAATGGTGTCCAGGGCACAGCTGGGAGCTGAGGGGGGTCGGTAGCAGGCGGCAACAGTGAGAGACTTATTTCTGGAGAGAGTAATTTTCAAAATTAGTTGTTCGAACTGTTTGGGTATGGACCTGGAAAGTATGACATTACTTTGCAGGCTCTCTCTGCAGTAGACTGCAACTCCTCCCCCTTTGGCAGTTCCATCTTGATGGAAGATGTTATAGTTGGGTATGGAAAGCTCAGAATTTTTGGTGGCCTTCCTGAGCCAGGATTCAGACACGGCAAGGACATCAGGGTTAGCAGAGTGTACTAAAGCAGTGAGTAAAACAAACTTAGGGAGGAGGCTTCTGATGTTGACATGCATGAAACCAAGGCTTTTTCGATCCCAGAAGTCAACAAATGAGGGTGCCTGGGGACATGCAGGGCCTGGGTTTACTTCCACATCACCCACGGAACAGAGAAGGAGTAGGATGAGGGTGCGGCTAAAGGCTATCAAAACTGGTCGCCTAGAGCATTGGGGACAAAGAATAAGAGGAGCAGGTTTTTGGGCATGGTAGAATATATTCAGGGCATAATGCGCAGACAGGGGTATGGTGGGGTGCGGGTACAGCGGAGGTAAGCCCAGGCACTGGGTGATGATGAGAGAGGTTGTATCTCTGAACATGCTGGTTGTAATGGGTGAGGTCACCGCATGTGTGGGAGGTGGGACAAAGGAGGTATCAGGGGTATGAAGAGTGGAACTAGGGGCTCCATTGTGAACTAAAACAATGATAACTAACCTGAACAACAGTATACAAGGCATATTGACATTTAAGAGAGACATACAGCGAGGCATACAGTAATCACAGGTGTTGAATTGGGAAACAACAGCAGGTAAAATGGCGTTGACTAGGCAACGGGGCCGACAGATAAAACATAAACAAGCAGAAAGGAGTACCGTGATTAATGGACAGTCCAGCGTGCTTCAGCTATGTAGCCAAGTGATCAGTGTCCAGGGGGCAGCAGTGGATGGGGCAGGGAAGCTGGACTGGCGAGTGTTATCCAGGTTAAAAAAAACTAACAATGACTAAATAGCTTGTAGCTAGTTAGCTTCTGGAGGTTCTTGAGTGTGTTCTAAAATTTAAAAATAATAGCGAATCCGTATCACATTGGGTGAGGCAGGTTACCGGAAGGTATAAACAAATTAAAAATCAAAAAGAGATTGAAAGTAAATATGGGTCCAGTGAGTGTTTGGGGCGCGGCGATTCAGACGGTTAGCAGGCCTGTGCTAACAAGCTAACAGTTAGTAGGCCGGGGCTAAACAAGGTAGCAGTTAGCAGGCCGAATTAGCAAGCAAGGAGATAGCAAGGGCTAGAGAGTTAGCCTTTGGGGGACGTCACGATGGGGTGAGTCTGTTTATTCCTCTTCATGCGGTGACATCGATAGACCGGTCGTGGGTCCGGGTATTGTAGCCCAGGAGTATGCTACGGTGGTAGCACAGGGGCTCTGGCCGGGCTAGCTTCAAGCTAAGTGGGTGGAAACGCTAGCCAGGAGTAATCATCCGGGGTTGCGGTTTAGCTAGAGAGCTAGTTGTGAAGATCCAGCTGAAAAATGTTCCGTTTGCGGTGGGAATCCGGGGATAAAAAATAAATAGGTCCGTTATGCTCTGGTTAGAGTCGCGTTGTTCGAACTGGCGAGAGCTTTCCGAGCTAAAGGTTAGCTGATGACCGGTTAGCTGAAGACCGCTAGCATAGCTGGTAGTTAGCTGGCTAGCTTCAGTTGAGGGGTTCCGGCTCCGAAGTAAATATAAATACTTTAGGAAAAATAGCTACATTGGGTGAGGCGGGTCGCAGGAGAGTATTTGGAAGCTGAGGTTTAGCAAAATGTTTTAAAAGATATGCGAAGTAAAATGTCAAAATATGTAAAAACGGAAAAAAACGATATATAAAAGGGACACGACAGGACGTCTTACTGCTACGCCATCTTGGGAGAAAGCCAGTCAGTTGATTATTGACACGTTTATCCAACACTTTTGATAAACAGGGCAAAATAGAAAAAGGCCTATAACAGTTAGGATCAGCTTGATCTCCCCCTTTCAATAAAGGACGAACCGTGGCTGCCTTTTAAGCAATGAGAACCTCCCCAATAAGGAGAGAGAGGTTAAGCAGCCTTAAAGATGAAAGGGTCTAAACCATCTGACCCAGATGTTTGTTGGGGGTCAAGTTTAAGGAGCTCCTTTAGCACCTCAGACTCAGTGACTGCCTGCAGGGAGAAACTTTGTAGCGGGGCAGGGCAAAAAGAGAGAAAAGCATCGGGGATAGTCACATTAGAAGGAGTTGGACGGGCAAGGAGGCATGGCTGAGTCAAATAGGAATCCTGACTTAAAGTGGTGATTAAAGAGCTCAGCCATGTGCTTCTTGTCAGTAACAACCACATCATCAACATTAAAGGACATGGGCAGCTGTAAGGAGGAGTGTTTATGCTCCAGGTCTTTAACCGTTTTCCGAAACTTCTTGGGTTAAACTCAGAGAGAACTAACTTTTAAACACTGTTTCCCATGCTTGTTCAATGAACCATAAACAATTAATTTACATACACCTGTGGAATGGTCGTTAATACACTAACAGCTTACAGACGGTAGGCAATTAAGGTCACAGTTATGAAAACTTAGGACACTAAAGAGGTCTTTCTACTGACTCTGAAAAACACCAAAAGAGAGATGCCCAGGGTCCCTGCTCATCTGCGTGAACATGCCGTAGGCATGCTGCAAGGAGGCATGAGGACTGCAGATGTTGCCAGGGCAATAAATTGCAATGTCTGTACTGTGAGATGCAAAAGACAGCACTACAGGGAGACAGGATGGACAGCTGATGATGGTCCTCGCAGTGGAAGACCACATATAACAACACCGGCACAGGATCGGTACATCCAAACATCACATCTACAAGACAGGTACAGGATGGCAGCAACAACTGCCCAAGCTATACCAGGAACACACAATCCCTTCATCAGTGCTCAGACTGTCCGCAATAGGCTGAGAGAGGCTGGACTGAGGGCTTGAAGGCCTGTTGTAAGGCAGGTCCCCCCCAGACATCACTGGCAACAACGTTGCTTATGGGCACAAACCCACCGTCGCTGGACCAGACAGGACTTGCAAAAAGTGCTCTTCACTGACAAGTCGCGGTTTTGTCTCACCAGGGGTGATGGTCGGATTTGCCTTTATCGTGGAAGGAATGAGTGTTACACCGAAGCCTGTACTCTGGAGTGGAATCGAAGGTGGACGGTCCGTCACGGTCTGGGGCGGTGTGTCACAGCATCATCGGACTGTGCTTGTTGTCATTGCCTGCAATGTGCGTTACAAGGAAGACATCCTCCTCCCTTATGTGTTACCCTTCCCGTAGGCTTATCCTGACATGACCCTCCAGCATGACAATGCCACCAGCAATACTGCTCGTTCTGTGCGTGATTTCCTGCAAGACAGGAATGTCAGTGTTCTGCCATGCCCAGCAAAGAGCCCGGATCTCAATCCCATTGAGCACGTCTCTGACCTGTTGGGTGAGGGTTAGGGCCATTCCCCCCAGAAATGTCCAGGAACTTGCAGGTGCCTTGGTGGAAGAGAGTGGAGTAACATCCCACAGCAAGAATTGGCAAATTTGGAGATGCACTGCAGTACTTAATGCATCTGGTGGCCACACCAGATACTGACTGTTCGTTTTGATTTTGACCACCCCTCTGTTCAGGGACACATTAAATTTCTGTTAGTCACATATCTGTGGAACTTGTTCAGTTTGTGTCTCAGTTGTTGAATCTTATGATCATACAAATATTTACACACGTTAAGTTTGCTGAAAATAAACACAGATGACAATGAGAGGATGTTTATTTTTTGCTGAGGTTATTAATAAACCCTTTTTCAGTCATACAAATTCACACTAATGGGTTATGAACTGCACTGTCAGCTCCTTGGTGGTCTGTAATAGAGAAATACTGCAGTTACAGTGCCTTGAGAGAAAGTATTCACACCCCTTGACGTTTTCCAAATGTTGTGTTACAGCCTGAATTTAAAGTGGATTACATTTAAACTATTTTTGTTACTGGCCTAAACACAGGACTCCATAATGTCAAAGTTGAATTCTGTTTTTTATATCTTTTTTTGCTTTCATTCAAATTTAAAAGCTGAATTATCTTTAGTCAATAAATATTCAACCCCTTTGTTATTGCAAGCCTAAATAAGCGCAGGAGTAAAATGCAACAGATTACGGAGTACCACTCTCCATATTTTCAAGCATAACTGCACCCATAACTGCATCATGTTATGGGTATGTTTCTAATTGTTAAAGACGAGTTTTCACAATGAAAAATAAACAAATGGAGCCTAAGCACATGCAACATCCGAGCAAAACCTGGTTCAATCTGCTTTCCACCAGACACAGAGATTAATTCACCTTTCAGCAAGACAGTGAATGTTCATGAGTGCCGAGTTTTTATAAATCTTTTCAAAAATCTATGGCAAGACCTGAAAATGGTTGTCTAGCAATGATCAATAACCAATTTGACAGAGCTTGAAGAAGTTTGAAAATAATAAAAGGGCAAATGTTGCACAATCCAGGTGTGAAAAGCTCTTAAAATACTTACCCAGAAAGACTCACAGCTGTAATTGCTGCCAAGGTTGCTTCTACAAAGTATTGACTCAGGGGGGTGAATACTTGGGTAAATTAAATATCTGTATTTCTTTTTCAATACATTTGCAAAGATTTCTAAAAACATGTTTTGACTTTGTCGTTATTGTGTGTACATAGATGGGTGAGAAAAAAAAATCTATTTCATCCATTTTGAGTTTAGGCTGAGACAACAAAAACGTGGAATAAGTCAAGGGGTGTGAATGCTTTCTGAAGGCAGTTTTTGGGAAATTGTGACAATATTGCACAGCATGTTGATAGAGGGAAACCTTTTTTGCCTGTGTTTTAAGAGGATGGTTTGAATCTGTAAAACCACTGGACTTTAAACACTGAACTAAATCAGTCAGAATAGAAGTAAGATTATCTTCTGTATGTCACTCTCAATTTATGAAAAGAAGTGCTTGGAGTTATCTGAGAGGGGAGTAGCCCTCCCACACAAACACGCAAGGGGGGGGGGGCAGGTTTTGGCAGCCCCCAACCCCCAAAATATAAAATAGGGGGGGGGGGGGATTAGTGGCCCCCTGAAAGTGTCCACCATAGAATTAGAATACTAGAACAGACATGAACCTTCTTATGATGGGATAAATGTCAGCCAATAAGAACTGGTCTTTCAAAACAATTATTTTAAAATCTTTGTAAAGACCCAATCCTTTGTGAAGTGTGACCCCTTGTGGACTATTAAAGGCTGCTATTTGATGATGCTCAGTGTGGTTAAACTGTGATACCAGCCAGATCACACCAGATACATCCACTGCAATATTAGACGTTTGTCCAGGTCACCGGGAGATGCTATGTACTATATAGACTTGAGGAAACAAAGAAAAAAAAAACTGACTCTTGCGCTCTGAAAAATACTGTCTTTATTAACAAAGTCATTAATGATTCTAATTGTTGCTTTGCTGTTAAGACTGTTAGATACGTATTCTATGGGGCTTGGCTGAAATAAACAAACAGTATCCCTCTCCAGTTTATAAATACCACATCAACAAAGTATAAATATATCTAAGAAATTCCCTAATTTATTTTTGACATTAATTTAATCTCTCTCTTTTGTGGCTTTAAGCATGACACTTCAAACTCCTGTAAACACACACATATTCAAAAATCACTCATGTAAAAATGATGAACATGCTGATGATGAAGATTGGTTTGTTAGTGAATTGAATTCAACCACAGAAAATAAGTAATGAAGATTAAAAATTAAAATAGAACAGATATGTACATACATTAGATAGATTTTGTACCCACAAACACCTTTTCCTGGTTTAATTAATGCCACATTATTTGGCACATTAAATGACCTACAGTGGCTCAAAGGAACTCCATCTGGTTTCAAAGTGTAAATATTTAAAGTGGTATTCAGAATCCTTAGCCTGGTTAAACCAGACTGAATTCTGTGTTTAATGGAGTCCAGCAATCAATCTGGTTCAACAGGCTAGATTTCCAGGGCCATTTTATTTAGGCAGACTGGGGCTACAATGACCAACAGTAACTTCCCTCATCTGTCTGTACTGTTCTGAAAACAGGAGAAAGCAATATGGTGGACCCATACCAGGCTTTCATCTACATAGCTCCTTCACCTCAGTGCAGAAAGGACATGAGGAAGCCACTTTAAAATTCAAAAATGTAACAAAAATAGTGAATGATAGAATTGAATAATTTGGGTATAAAATTAACTGAATAATGATTTTAGGGTTTGAGCACTAAAAATGATAGTAAACAACTTATGGTCTGGCTGCTGGCATTTAACCAAATGTCGCACTGACTGAAGAGTTGTAAGACTATAGGGCGTGGGGGATGGAGATTCATCTGCAATGTGGTAGATCTAAAGCTATTTTTCCTCACAGCTAAAACATTTCCTAAAGCTCATAACAACGTTGAATAATAGAAGAAATCCCTAGCTGGGTCTCAAATGGCACCCGGTTCACTATACAGTGCACTACTTTTGACCAAAACTGTGTGTGTCCTGCAGCATAACACCCTGCATTCCACTGCTGGATTGACTCTAGAGCTAAGCAGGTTTGGTCCTGATCGGTCCCTGAATGGAAGACCAAGTGGTGTTGGAGGGCCAGTAGGAGGCACTCTTTCCTTTGGTCTAAAAATTGTGTGTGTGAATTGGGACATTACCCTGAGTAAGGTGTCATCTTTTGGAACTGATGTTGAACAGGTGTCCTGACTCTGTGGACACTACAGATACAATGGCACTTATGGCAAGAGTGTTAACCCCAGTGTCCTGGCTAAATTCCCAATCTGGCACTCTTACCATCATGGTCACCAACTATTTCCAGTTTCCAATTGGCCCATTCATCCCCTTGAAACTTTTCCCCAGGTCGTTGCTGTAAATGAGAATGTGTTCTCAGTCAACATACCTGGTTACATAAAACTAAAAGTCCTACACTATATAGGTATTAAGGTGCCATTTGAGACCCAGCCTGTCCGATACAGTAAAGCTGATTTCTGAAGCGCCTGTAAATCTGTGACACTAATGCTGCGATTGGCATTGCGAGACTGACAGTCTGTATTCCACATTTCAATTGATATACACTATTAAATGATTCAATCATATAGTACACAGCTATATTTTTCCGGACGTTTAATTCAGCATCTCATTTCTTTTGAATGTCACAGTGATAAGCCATAGAAGTCTCAAAATAATATCAAAAACTTCTGAAGGAGGAATATAAAAAAACTACACTGAACTAAAATATGAATGCAACATGTAAAAACTGTTGGTCCATGTTTCATGAGCTGAAAAAGGTCCCCCAAATGTTCTATACGCACAAAAGGCATATTGCTCTCAAATTGTGTGAACAAATTTGTTTATATCCCTGGTAGTGAGCATTTCTCCTTTGTCAAGATAATCCATCCACCTGACAGGTGTGGCATATAGAGAAGTTGACTAAACCGCATGATCATTACACAGGTGCTGGAGACAAAAGGCCACTCTCTCTAAAATATGCCGCTTTGTCACAACACATTGCCACAGATGCAATTGGCATGATGACTGCAGGAATGTCCACCAGAGCTGTTGCCAGAGAATTGAATGTTAATTTCTCTACCATAAGCCACTCCTTCGTTTTAGAGAATTTGGCAGTGCGTCCAACCCGCCTCAAAACCGCAGACCACATGTATGGCATAGTGTGGGCGAGCGGTTTGCTGATGTCAACTTTGAATAAGTGTCCCATGGTGCCGGTGGGGTTATGGTATGGGCAGGCATAAACTACGGACAACAAACCCAATAGCATTTTATCAATGGCAATTGGAATGCAGAGATACCGTGATCTGGCCCATTGTCGTACCATTCAGTTGCCGCCAACACCTCGTTTCAGCATAATGCACGGCCCCATGCCACAAGGATCTGTACACAATTCCTGGAGGCTGAAAATGTCTCCGTTCTTCCATGGCCTGCATACTCAAACATGTCACCCATAGAGCATGTAAGGTATGTTCTGAATTAACGTGTATGGACAGCGTGTTCCAGTTCCCGCTAATATCAAGCAACTTCGCACAACCATTGAGTGAGACAATATTTCACAGGCCAAAATCAAGAACGTGATCAATTCTATGCGAAGGAGATGTGTTCGCACTGCAGGCAAAGGGAGGTCACACCGGATACTGACTGGTTCTAACCCACACCCCTACACTACATTACCAAAAGTATGTAGACACACAGGCAAATGTGGACACTATCATTCTAAAATCATGGCCATTAATATGGAGTTGGTCCCCTCTTTGCTGCTATAACAGCCTTCCCTCTTTTGGGAAGGCTTTCCACTAGATGTTGGAGCATTTCTGCGGGGATGTGCTTCCATTCAGCCACAAGAGCATTAGTAAGGTCGGGCACTGATGTGAGCGATTAGGCCTGGTTCGTAGTTGGTGTTCCAATTAATCCCAAAGGTGGTCGGGTTGAGGTCAGGGCTCTGTGCCGGCCAGTCAAGTTCTTCCACACTGATCAACAAACCATTTCTGTATGGACCTTGCTTTGTGCACGGGGGCATTGTCACGCTGAAACAGGAAAGGACTTCCCAGAACTGTTGCCACAAAGTTGGAAGCACAGAATCGTCTAGAATGTCATTGTATGCTATATTTCACTTCACTGGAACTAAGGGGCCCGAACCATGAAAAACCGACCTCGACCATTATTCCTCCTCCACCAAACTTTATAGTTGGCACTATGCATTGGGGCAGCTAGCGTTATCCTGGCATTCGCCAAACCCAGATTTGTTCGTCAGACTGCCACGTGAAGCGTGATTCATCACTCCAGAGAATGCGTTTCCACTGCTCCAGAGTCCAAATGGTGGCGAGGTTACACCACTCCAGCCGACGCTTGGCATTGCTCATGGTGATCTTCGGGTTGTGTGTGGCTGCTCGGCCTCGGAAACCCATTTCATGAAGCTCCTGATGAACAGTTCTTGTGCTGACATTGCTTCCAAACTCAGTTTGGAACTCGTCTGTCCTGCAACCAAAGACAGACTTTTTTTACGCACTACAGCACTTAGCGGTCCCATTCTGTGAGCTTGTGTGGCCTACCACTTCGCGGCTGAGCCGTTGTTGCTCCTAGACGTTTCCACTTCACAATAACAGCCCCTACAGTTGTACCGAGATGCTCTCGTAGGGCAGAAATTTTACTAACTGACTTGTTGGAAAGGCGGCACCGTCCTATGACAGTGCCACGTTGAAAGTCACTGAGCCCTTCACTAAAACCATTCTACTGCCAATGTTTGTCTATGGAGATTGCATGGCTGTGTGCTTAATTTTATACACCTGTCAGCAACGGGTGTGTCCGCATACACTATATATACAAAAGTGACTAACAGATGCATATCTGTATTCCCAGTCATGCAAAATCCATAGATAAGGGCCTAACTAATTAATTTCAATTGACTGATTTCCTTATATGATCTGTAACTCAGTAAAATCTTTCAAATTGTTGTATGTTGCATTTATATTTTTGATCAGTGTAGTTGAAATAGGTTTCATCCCAAATGGCACCCTATTTCCTATATTGTAAATAGGGTGCCATTTAAAACATACATATAGACAGAATAATAACAGAAGCATGACATTTTCCAGCAATGGACAAATAATGGTATTAGTGGTTGGTTGTTGCTTGTTGCTTGCCTCTGTTTCTGCCTTAAATACAAGTGTAGTAAATACAGATATTCAGTACTTGAAAATCTCCTTTACTACATTTTAGTTTTCGCATGTTCCAAGATCTGTTTGTGCTGAATAGCTAACTCCCATGGCCATGTCATGCCACAACACAGATCTGGGACCAGGCCATTTGAGTTATTTTTCCCTTGCAACACATTTACAAGTCAGAATGGGGGGAGAGAGAGCGCCAGCTTAAGAAATATAATGAAAGACAAACGTTTGTAGGCACTCGGATGATATTGTTTTCCCAAAGGTCGTATGATAAGTGAGAACCTCAGTGATATAAAGTTGTAGGGGCTGAGGGGGAAAGGCTTGTAGAAATCACATCATCCAATCACGATTCCATGTTGTCTCCATCAAAGATAGGTGGCTCAAAATCGCACACCGCCTCATAGGTCAACCCTGTGAGGAGACGAGAGAGAGATAAATGTGTGTTGTGGGTGTTTCTGTTCTGTCTGTGGTGTTGGGAACAGAGCAGATAAAAATACATTTTGCAAGATGGACAAAACATTTTGTAACAGTGTTCTTAAAAAGGAGAAGTTTGCTTTTTTACAACCAAACCTAAACAAAAATGTATGTAAATAGAATGTTACATTAGGTTATATTTTTTGAGATTTAACTTATTGAGAAACTTACTGCAACAGTGATTCATTTCCTCATCATGCAGTAAGTAAGCTCTGAAAAAAACATGAACAAATGCTCCAATAACACCCAAATACATCCTTTTAGAAACAGAAACACTCTGTATAGTGATGCAGATCTTAATATGTTGTACATATGAAATTGTGTCATTCAGACCTTATTCCACAACAAAATGAAACATAATGTGGTGGATAAAGTTCAGAACGACAATTTCATGTATACTACATCTTAAGATCTGCATCATTATACTGAGAGCCTTTGTTTCTAAAAGGAGGTACTTTGGTGTTTTTGGAGCCTTTGTTCATGTTTTTTTAGAGCCCCATACCGCACAACAAAGAAATTAATTGCTTGGTCGGGGTACTTTTCTCAAAAACAAGTGAAATAGCAAAAAATGATGTGTCTGTACCCTTCTATAACATTCCATTTACATGAAACAGATGGTCCTAAAAAAGCTAAATTATCCTTCAAAGCATTCAGGTGTAATGAATGCATTGTGATGCCTTTGCAATGTACTTGCTGAGCATGTATGACCTCTCTAATAATCTCATGATTCCTGTACATTTAATTCTACATACGTTTCCATTCCTCAATCTCCAGCTCACGGCTCTCAAAGCTCTGGTCGTAGGGGTCAGCCTCAGGCTCGTCATCAGGGTCGTGGTACTGGGAGAAGTAGGGGTGGGCCAGAGCCTCGGCAGCAGTTATCCTCTTATCTGTGTCCAGAACCAACATCTTCTCCAGCAGGTCCACAGCTACAGGCAGCAGAACAACATCAATATGGTCAGTTCAGATTGGGATCAGTGACAGGCATGGGCTGCCCTCTGCTGGAAAGGTGTTTTTTACAGACAGACCATGAATGGAGAGCATAAGGACACCGATAGAAAAACGAGCCAGATATTTCACCGGATGTATAAATGTGAAGCATCCGGGTTGGAGTTTGCACTCAGTACCAAGTAACTTTTTGATTGGTTCTCATATGCACACCATTTGCATGTGCAACGTCCCCCACGCTTCCTTGTCAATTTGCAATGCCCCCACTAAAGGTAAACAAGCCAAGCTAAAGTTAGGTAGCTAACTAAAAACTCTGATGGCACCTTCTTACAAGGAGATAGAGACGGCACTGCCACAGTAACAGCCAATTTAGTGATTTAATAGGAGCAACTTTAAAATGTTTGCATTTGTGCAAGGGGAGGGTGTATTGGCAGTCTTGCCAAGGGGGAAAGCCTCATTTACCAGCGCTAGCTAGCTAGTTCTAGTCATCAAGAACCTAGGAAAACAGCCTCCAATTCTGACAGTCGTTTCCCCGCTAAAGGCTGTGGTGGATGGAGGACCAAATCCACAAGGCAGAAGCCCTGGGTCTCAGAGCATTGGTTGTGGAGGAAGACAAGAATGTGATATGGAATGGTGCATGCGACCTTGTCTTCGAAAGTCCAGAGAGCTGGTTGGGGAAGACAGGGAGAGATATTTTGGCCTCAGTCCTATAGAACTCCAAAACCGCTGGAATTGTTGTGAATGAAGTCCATATGACCTACATATGGTATGTACAATGACCAAGAACTGTACTTAGACGGTATAGAATGGCACTGCGATGAATACATGTAATGTCGTAATGTAAATGATACACCAGTGAATAATTGAACGTTTTGTATTTGAATAAATGTAATGAATAAGAAGTGTTTGCTTGGATGTTCGCATAATAGGCTAATAAGATATTGAATATTCTAAATAAAGTGATGGAACTGCATCATGACTGGATGACAGGAAGCATAACTGCGACAGAGACACCACAAAAAGTACTTTTATTGGATTAAACTATGGGAACCTCACAACATTTTCTTATTCAAGAACTAGCATAGTAATCAAATGTGCTTCAAAATCTTTATATTGTTACCAATTATACATTTATTCTGAATGAGAATGGGAATTAAGAATTTATAGCCTTTTATGACAGTCAGCGCTAACAAAATCTTTCTGTAGAGGTTAGGGCTCAAAATGAAAACCTTTCAGGAGAGTTTCAGCAAACTTAGAGAAGTGTGTTCCTTGGTGAAAGAAGATGAGATTACTATATATGAGCACATGATGTTCAAAAGTGGCATCGGGCACCTTTGAGTGACAGAGTTAAACATAACCCATGTTGAGAAGGCATCCCTTGTAGCCCATGTCGACTGGCTACTTTACTAGGGGCCATCGCCACTCAGGGTCTTCAAAGTGAAAATATAAAAGAAAAATCTTTAATGACATGGAATCACTGGTCACTTTAATAATGGAACACCAGTCACTTCAATAACGTTTACATACTGCTTTACTCATTTCATATTGTCATGACTGTCCTGAGGATCCAATGGGTCAGATGAGCTTGGCAATGGACGACAGTAACCAGCCCTTCTCTCCCACAGAAGAGGAGAGGAGGGAGCTGCTGCCGGGTTGACAGCTCACACCCTATCGTAAATTAAAGGAGAGGAAATCTAGGGTCTCCCTTTCCAGTATTAACCAAAGGAATGTTCCTTTGTCTACACAGAGTCTTCCTACCGAAAAAGTTTCTAAAGCAAATACTGGAACAATATTTCTAACATAAGAACGTGGGGAATGGCCAGAGATGATCTATAGAAAACTAATGTCATATAGGTGGTAATTTTGTGATGTCATCATTAAAAAAGGTTAAAAAGGAAATAATGTAAATTGAAAAGTTTACACTACATGTATGAAGTCGCTGTCCTTAACATTGTATATGAAATATGAAAAACTATTTTTAGGAGCCATAAAATAATGTCTCTTATAAACTCTGCACAGTAGGGAGCCACACCGAGGTAAGCCTGATGGAACCGTCCTAGTCTCTCAGAGTGCATAAAAGTATTGGTAAAGAAATTAACATGACCAGAAAAACGTGAAGCAGTATCTACACGTTTGAAATGGTTGGAACTTTGAACCTCAACGCAAGGTGAAGAAAATAAACTCACCTCCCAGACCAGGAAAAACAGGGAGCTGCAGCCCAGCCCGTGGTCTGAAATATGAATATCAACACGAGGAAGAGGCGAGAAGCTCAACTCTCAGTCAATTACTGGTACAGCTGATTAGCTGTCCTAAGTATCTAGAAAAGCGAATATAAGTGGGTCCTCTGTACTACTCTTCTCAAATCACTGTAGTATTTTACTCTCATCACCCAGTGGTAACCATCGACACGGCTGGCTAGCCTATCTTCCAAGGAGCATCTTCCAGAGTGAACAACAGACGGGAAGGGGACAGGACTCCTTTTGGACAATTGGAGCCTTACAAACGTGCCGCTGAAAGGCCAAACCATCACACTTCTTAAGGAGGGCTGGTTCCGACAGAGATAACGGTGAACGAAGGCATTCATACATAAATACTTTCATGATTTTACTTCAAACGGGCAGCGGTTCGTGTGCAAAGTACATGATTACTGTGAGAACAGTTTCTAAAAATGTATCAACGATAGGTGTCGCTTTTTTCCTCTCGAAAAATGTAAAATCAGGTAACAATTAATCAAATTTAGTTGATTAGACAAACAACAGCCATCAGATTAATGAAAGTAAAGTCACGACAACGTATACTGTATATTAGTCAATGCCATCCAGACATTGCTCATCCTAATATTTATACATTTCTTAATTCCATTCTTTTACTTTTAGATGTGTGTATTGTTGTGAAATGTTAGATTCTATATAGTGTATGTACAGTACATTCGGAAAGTTCAGACCACTTGACTTTTCCCACATTGTTACGTTATAGCCTTATTCTAAAAATCGATCAAATTAATGTTTTCCTCATCCATCTACACCATACCCCATAGTAACAAAGCAAATGTATTTATTTTTGTAAACCTCTTATTGACATAAGTACATAGACCCTTTTCCATGAGACTCAAATTGAGCTCAGGTGCATCCTGTTTCCTTTTAACATCCTTGAGATGTTTCTACAACTTGATTGGAGTACCAAAACATTTCTGCAGCATTGAAGGTCACCAAGAACACAGTGGCCTCCATCATTCTTAAATGGAAGTAGTTTGGAACCGCCAAGACTCGTCCTAAAGCTGGGCGCCGGGCCACACTGAGCAATCGGGAGAGAATGGACTTGGTCAGGGAGGTGACCAAGAACCTGATGGTCACCGACAGAGCTCCAGAGTTCCTCTGTGAAGATGGTAGAACATTCCAGAAAGACAACCATCTCTGCAGCACTCCACCAATCAGGTCTTTATGGTAGAGTGGCCAGACAGAAGACACTCCTCTAAAAGGCACATGACAGCCCACTTGGAGTTTTCCCCAAAAGGCACCTAGACACTCAGACCATGAGAAACCATATTCTCTGGTCTGATGAAACCAAGATCGAACTCTTTGGCCTGAATGTCAAGCGTCACATCTGGAGGAAATTTGGCACCATCCCAGCGGTGAAGCATGCTGTGGGGATGTTTTCAGAGGCAGGGAGACTAGTCAGGATCGAGGGAAAGATTAACAGAGCAAAATACAGAGAGATCCTTGATGAAAACCTGCTCCATAACGCTCAGGACCTCAGACTGGGGCAAAGAGTCTCCTTCCAACAGGACAACGACACTAAGCACACAGCCAAGACAACGCAGGAGTGGCTTCGGGACAAGTCTCTGAATGACCTTGAGTGGCCCAGCCAGAGCCTGGACTTGAACCCGATCGATTGAACATCTCTGGAAAGACCTGAAAATAGCTGTGCAGTAACGCTCCACATCCAACCTGACAGAGCTTGAGAGGATCTGCAAAGAATGGGAGAAACTCCCTAAATACAGGTGTGCCAAGCTTGTAGCGTCATACCCAATAAAACTCAAGGCTGTAATAGTTGCCAAAGGTGCTTCAACAAAGTACTGAGTAGAGGGTCTGAATACTTTTGTAAATGTGATATTTCAGCTCTTAATTTTTTATACATTTACAAAAATCTCTAAACTTGTTTTCGCTTTGTTATTATGGGGTATTGTGTGTAGATCGATGAGGACTTTTCACACACGACAGTGTCCAATCAGTGGAAGTCTAGTGTGCAAAAACAGTTCAAGGAGAATAGCAAGAATCATGCAAGCTAACAGGCGGGCCCACAAATAGGAAAATAACAGCGCAGTACAACAGTGGGGCCCAGAACAGCATCTCGGAACACACAGCTCGTCGATCCTCCATTATTGTTTAAAATCTCCAGTTTGGGAACATTCTGGTTTCCCAGTAGATTACAACGGCAATGGACAGAGTGTTTAAGGATAAAACGTTAACAGTATCACCACAGTCAACGAGAATAGCTTATGCAGTTGCCAACACAAATATGTTGACACATTTACGCCGACATCACCCCGCATACCGGAGCAAGACAGAAAAGCAAATTAACTTTCTCCCCACTGCATTCAAGCAGCTGATTCTGACCAGGCCAAAAAAATGCACTCTGTATTGCGCTTATGTAACAGTGACAGCCCATCACATCACACCAGAGTGGGAGAAGTACCATGCTACAGACACACCCCCTTTGAGTCACAAGGGCCCATCTGGCATTGAAGGAAAAAATCCACTAGAATGGCCCTCCAACTAGTAATTACTAGCGGGCAACTCGTCTATCATCCTGAGGAAATTGCTCCCACATGCCTCTGTTGTCACTAAGGAAATTACCTTTAACAGCATTTTCTGCAGTTAAATGCAACAAAACATAATTTCGAAAAAGCAATCCATGCAAATTACATGAATTGATCCAACTGGTATTTGCTGGTAAATTCCCACCTCACACATGGTTATAAATGCATCAGAGTGGAAACTTGAGAGGCCCAAGATAACAATCCTGGCACAACAGAAAATGCGAGGAACATTGTGAATACTAAACATTGCTTTAAACCAAAAACACAATATGTACCGAAATGTGGGTTTGGTGAACCGTTACACCCAAGAATACATGGGTGATTCACATCATTGCCCTAGTATGTCAACATCCAAGAAGAAAAATGAATAACTTCAGTGGGGTAAGGTAATGTAAAGCCTATAAATAGATAACTAGTTTATGTATTATTAAAACATACATTTGATTAGCTAACCGATTTCGTGTTGATAGCAAGCTAGCTAATGTTAGCGATACTAGCTAATAGTGATATTTTCCCCCCCCCATCAATAGTGACATATAGGGATAATATTTTTGGATAGATATCTATATATATATAGTACCGTTTTAACAATATCGCAATATAATTTGAGCTAGTTTGCTGTACCTAAGCCAAAACTCCAGGTTGCATTTCTCTAATGTCATTTGTTTTAGTGTAGAAGGGTTGTTATAACATTTTGAAAATGTTTTCCTACTTCGAAGCTTTGCGTTAGCTAGCTGTGCGTTGGCTTATCCCGGAAGGGCCGACTGGAAGCGGAAGGGCTTGTGCAGTCCTATGTAAAACAATAGATTATGATTTGTTTCATTCAAAAGTGATATCCAACCAGCGTAATAGAGTGCCGCCTTGAAGTCTGAAGGTACAGCCCCTTCATTATCAACGTTTCGTGCTGACACATCAAAGCAGCCGATACAGCGTCTCAGGTCAGGAAGACTTTAAGAGCTGGATGTCAGCCAGACTAGAGGAAGTGTAGGAATGCTGTTATATTCAAAGTCTCAGTGAAGGAGTGCTGTTACAGGACCAGTTTTGCCTTTTCAATCATACTGAATAAAGATTGTAATATGGCCACAAGAGGTCATCAGGTGGTGACTCCTTTCTTTCATTATCATCACAAATTGATTACAACTTCAGGTCTAACTTACATGTGACCAAGTGTTTTTGAGTGTAGGATCATGATTCCAACATTACCTTGTGGGTTGGCACCGATGAACACATCAGAAAAATTCCTCTTGGGCATCTGTGGCAAGGAGTTGATGTAGTTCCTCGCCTGTCAACCAACGGGTGTGAAGAGATCGGAAGGAAGAGGTCAGTAGAACCCTAACAGAGCGTACCAACAGTAAAATAAACACCTGAGCATAGTTCCCACATCCAGTTTTCAGCAGAAAAGGAAGCTAGGTTGAAGATAGCTTAAAACTGGATGCATCCGGTTGTTGGCAACTCCACTAAGGGTGATTAAACACAAACACAGCTTCATCCCAAATGGCACTCCATTACCTATATAATCCACTACTTTTGACCAGAGCCCCATGTAGGGAATAGGGAGCCACAAGATGCCCACCTTTATTTTTGGTTAATAGGACCCGTTTCCCAACCCAGATTAATGCTACTTATTCTGGGCAAAAAAACATGATCAAGTTGTCTTAATCTTGGTTTGGGAAAGTGGCCACTCATTTTGTATTCAGAAAGTAATAATTATGATTAGCACTAGTTGGTACCATATCAGGCATGTCCCAAATAGCACCCTATTCCCTGGGAATAGGGTGCTATTTGGGACAAGGAAAGGATTAGAGAGGCCCTCATCAGAAGAAATGTGAGTAGATTTATTCAGAACCATGCTGGTCCTGTCACTTGATCATGACAACATTGGCAAGTGTGGATGAATTATAAGCAACAAGGGTTTAATTGCAGATTTGAGAGATAGCAGTAGGAGAAGAAAGAGTTTTATAACCGAGTAGTGTTTATTTATTTGGTTACAGTACTTATGTAATGTAGCTACAATATACTCAATCAGATCCAACTTCAAAAAGAAGAACTGCAATTCTGCTATTTTCAGGACCTTCTTCCTTTACCACTTGTCAGTTGTGTGTTTCAATTCAAACCAATTCTGGCGTAGGCAAAATGTTTGTTAGTATGAAATGTTAGGTATATTTATGCTTTATAACACTCTTTTGGCAAACCAAACACTACGAGGCAAGAGAGTAGTTGCTGCTGGACTTGCATTCACGTGCAGCAACCACTCAGTGGTTATAGTAAAGGTGTGTGGGTAATAGAAAATAGAAACCAACTCGAAAAAAAAAAAGTGGTGACTCCAAATTATCAAATGCAGCATGTATTGTGTTTGTCTACTTCCTTATAATATGAGGCAAACATCCTCTTAGGAGGTTATAATACTGTGGCCCTGGGCGTGTGGCTCTGCTCTCGGCTAGATGTAAGGGAGGTGGTTTGGTCTAATCAGGGTTGGGGGTCAATTCGGTCAACTCATATTGCAATTTACAGTTTACTTCCTGAAATGCCTTTGAATTTACCCCAATCCCGTAGCTAATAGTCTGGTGGCGTGCAGGTTCGAGGACCCAGGTTTGAATCCTGGGTTGGCCCCATAGAGAATGTATTGAATAATTTGGTCCTGCTCACCTCGTGGCTGGGCATCCTGCTTATTAGAGAGGCTGGGGGCGTTCCTGTCAGACGCATTATCTGCTGAAGCTGGTTTATATCTATCAGGTATGGGTCAAGGGTATCAGTACAGACAGCAGTATAGCAGAGACATTAACAAGCAGCTAGTCAGTGGTAGACCTGAAGACTCACATTAGCACCCCAAGCTAATGCATAGCCTAGGCTTTAGCTCAGTGGGGTAAGTCTCCCAGTCAATAGGAGACCTGACTTGCGTTTGCTCCCCAAGCTAATGTCTGGCTCTCTGGCCTAGGCTTTAGCTCAGCGGGCTAACAGTCTCCCAGTCAATAGAAGACCCAAAGACTTGTGTTTGCTCCCTGAGCTAAGGCCTGGCTCTCTGGCCTAGGCTTTAGCTCAGCGGTCTAACACAGTTTCCTATAGGAGTTATATGGTATGGCTCAACTCCTAAGAGGCTCTGCAATAAGGTAATAGTCCCATCTTTGGAGGGGAAGCTAAGAAAATCAAAAAAGAGGGTAAGATTGTATAGGCGTGTGTAAGGCAGATTGGTAACATGCTTCAGGTTATGGTAGAGAAGAGAATATTTTCAATTAGTCAGGAAAAAGACAAGTTAATCAATCATAGCAGTAAAACCCGAACTTTTAACATAGTATGTTCATTTATGCAAGTGAAGAATCAGTATTCAAATCCAAACGGGTCTTGCATTTGACCCCATCTCACAAAGAAAGATTTGAGAGGATGAGAACAAACATGGCATGCTTTAAAAATGGTAGTTGGTGTTGAAGATAAGAACACACTTCATACATAAAATAAAAAAATAATCAAATGTTTGCAAATTAAGCAACAAATGACCTTTTAGTATAGTAACTGTGTGTATAACTCACAGACTCTGAAGAGATTTTCATCAAGAGCTCAGGCTCTGGCATCCCGACGAGCAGCATTATTAGCTTCAACTGATCAATGTCTAACAGGTACCACGTGTAAAGGAACAACAGGAGCTGGAAGGGGAGAGGAACCGGCAAGAACTACTGACCTGTCTTCAGGTCAGTATTTGTTGTCTTAAAAATAACTGAGCTGTGCTTGATTGAGCTAGCCTGGCACAACGGAACCATGAAGAGTCACAAAAACCACCCTGGGACATTGAATAAATCAAATGTAACATACTTGTATAAACGACACTGAGTGTACAAAACATTAAGGACACCTGCTCGTTCCCATGACCAACTGACCAGGTGAAGCCAGGTGAAAGCTATGATCCCTTATTGATGTCAATTGTTAAATCAACTTCAATCATTGTAGATAAAGGGGAGGAGACAGGTTAAATAAGAATTTTTAAGCCTTGAGACAATTGAGAAATGGATTGTGTATGTGTGCCATTCAGAGGGTGAATGGGCAAGACAAAAGATTTAAGTGCCTTTGAACAGGGTATGGTAGTAACGCATGTTAGCCATCCCACTATATCAGGTAAATGGAAAATGACAATGTATAAGCGTGATGTCAGGGAAAGCTGTGTGCGCAAGTTAACGTTTCCAAAAGATATCATTACTTTTATGATACGTGTTTGAGCTGTCATGTAAATACAAATTGTGCTACTAATGCACAATTTCTATTTACATTTGTTTGTTGACTTCTCCATATTAAATGTTGGTTTTAAGTTTAGCTGACTTTTCTTCGCGGATGTACAATCAATTGTACACTTGCAAACTATATCAAAAACGAGGGCTGAGGGTCTCACGTTGCAAACTTCCCTTGCTTGGCTAATCATTTGGACCAACGACAAAGATGGCCACAGGGATTCCTCCAAGGGCATAAGGCGAGGGTAAGTGGAGGAGGGTGTCTTTTATGAGCTTGAAACACAAGTCCTGGTCTGACTTCCTGTGGTGCTCAGAGGCTTGCATATAGTGTTTGAGGGAACGGATTGGACACAGGAGATTTGCTCACTCCTTCGCATTCTGGAAAGGAGGGGGCACTTGGCCGCCAGCTCAATGGCTTGGTTGATATGGGGTGATAAAACCTTAGGCAAAAAGTCTGGATTGGGCCGTAAGGTCACACCTAGGTCGTTTGCCTTCCTTCGTAGATGGAGCAGTGGGAAGTTTGCTCTGAGGCCAACAGGTCCACATGTGCTGTACCCGCTGCCATATCATCTTCACTACTCGTGGGTGAAGTCGCCATTCCCCCAGGGCCAGTTTCTGTCGTGACAAGGAATCCGCCAACTCGTTCACCTTACCTGGGAGATGAATGGCTTGTATTGTCTGATCGTATTAGGACATGTTTGTGTAGCACCTGCTACGCTTGTTCTTTTGTTTACAACTGGTTCAGGTGGGTGCATGCTATCAGATAATAGCTTCTCATGCTTTCGCCGAAATCTGACATGTTGGCTGGATTCACAACGAGTGTAGCTTTAATTGAGTATCCTGCATGTGTGATTTAATGAAAGTTTGAGTTTTATAGCGTTTTATTTGAATTTGGCGCTCCACATTTCCCGAGGCTATTGGCCACTTGAGACACTAGCGTCTCACTATCCCCAATTCATTGCCCTTGACAATCTCTGTCGTGGGTGATGTTGGCTTTCGCCGATGGGTCGAGCACTGGAACACACCACCAAGTGCGCTATTTTTCAGATGTTGCCCTTCCGGAGTTACACAGTAACGTCACTGCTATTAGCTTCACAACTGACATTTGGACCAGCGATGTCAGCCCCATGAGCATGCGGAGTTGACAGCAGAGTGGGTCGACGAGGATTTCGCACTGAGGGAAGTCGTATTGCATGCTCAGGAATGTGCTGGTGGTCATACCGCTGCTGCCATTTGAAAGGAATTTGAGAACATGTTTGAAACATGAACACACTAGCTAGTTCCATTCAAACAACTGAATCGAAATAAGCTCATCAACTGTGCCTGCAGCAGATGTGATACCCTCTGTCATGGAATTGAAACACCTGCTCAACAAAACAGCCGAGACAGGATGTGAACAAGCGAGTCGGGGGCACTCTCTCTTTACTGTGTCGCCGCCATGCTAGATGCTACGTACAAGAACCGCTACTTCGACGCACACAAAAAAACAGGGTTTATGTGAAATGTTACATACACAGCTGGACAAGATGGAAACGGACACAGTGCGCACAGAGGAAGAGAGGCCACGGACAGACAGACAGCTGAAACTTCACTGCTTGACATGTATGATGAAATCCTGGTTGAGAATGAAATGACTGAACAAATGAAGAATGAAACAGCACAGCAAGTAAGTGAAAGAAATAGGTTTTGATTATGTTTTACTGGTAATGGGGACATACACAAATACCAACAAAATAACTTTTTGGTCAGTGTAGTGTGTGTAACCTTTATTTAACTAGGCAAGTCAGTTAAGAACAAATTCTTATTTACAATGACAGCCTACACCGGCCAAACCTGGACGTGGCAGGGCCCACTGTGCGCCGCCCTATGGGACTCCAATCACGGCCAGATGTGATACAGTCTGGATTTGAACCAGGGACTGTAGTGACGCCTCTTGCACTGAGATGCAGTGCCTTAGACCGCTGCGTCCATGTGTGTTTTAACTATTTAACTGTACTAGAATTTTTTTTAAAGGCCGCAAAAAATGTAAACATATTGGTGCATCACTAGTAGAGAGCTGTACAGCAACCGCAAAATAATTTCTGGTGAGCCGAGCTACAACCACAGGGCTGAACCGCTATGAGACGCGGTTATCTAGGGAAAGTGACCCATTAAATAGTTGAGGGACGACTAGTGCCCGATGGCCTCGATAACGAGCATGGTAATTGAGGATATCTTGACACGGTTAGCACCGGAGTATGATGGCCAACACACAATAGCTGGTGGGCTAAGTCAGTACAAGACAAGGAAGCACGATATCCTCCGATAAAAGGGATAGGTGGGGGAGAGCTGTCACACAGTCTTAGAGGGCGCGTATTTCTGTTGGTAACAGACTGACAATACACACAAATCACACCGAGTTTAGCTTACCCTACCGGGACCTAAGAAGATCCAAAAAACTGAACAGCAGCTCAGTCAACTTGCGCAATACCGCTAAGCTAACTTTGCGAGAAAAAAAATAGACAGTGTGTGGTCTGACCTACGATTTAATATGAACCTCTGGGGCCTGTCCTCCCATGGCGTCACGTCACCGGCGTGACTGTGCTGTTATGATTACTCGACCTGCGTGGAGCGTGCGGGATATAAACCATACTGTCAACCGTATTGACGGTCTGAAAGGTATGAAGTAGAACCAAAGGATCCTGATAGCATATATGAAACGTATTTATTAGGCTGTTAGAACGTTGATGTTTAAAAGATTTGTCATTTGCTCCAAGGTGGGTGCTTCGAGGCCAGACTTTTCTAGGGTTACTGTGTTAAAGAAGAGGAGGTGGCTGGCATCTAACAGACAATGGAAGGAGGCGTGGACGCCAGAGAAAACAGAGTTTTAGAGACCAAGTTCGGAGAGGTAGAAATTAGTGTGGCCACAGAAACTGACGAACTAGGAGACCCTCTACAATACATGCTGCAGGGAGAGCGGCAGAACAGAGCTGAAAGGAGAAAAAGCACCTGAGGCAACATAGAGGGATTAGTTGTGCAGAGCAAGTTAGGAACATAGAAGAGCTTTAGCTTAGAACACAGTTTAGGACACGCACTGTCAGCAATCTTCTGCTACTGTCTGGACCTGCAAAAAGCTGTTCGAAATGCATATGTCAAACAATCACAGTGGCATAATTCTGTGTGTACTCTGGTCCTATCGGATGTGATTCAGCAAGGACATATTATTGTGTGGGAATCTCACCACCAACCACTAACACTGTGTCAGTGACAGAAACAGTGGTTGAATGGGTAGGCCAGGCATACTCACGAATCGAGTGGGCTTCGGCATAGGTACTCATATTAGACCCATATTAGGGTAACTGAGGTAAGGGCAATGAAAGGATACGGTCAGTACCGGGAAACAGCGTTCTGCCAGTGAGGAGTTCAGCCATGATGCATCCCACAGACCAAATATCCACTGTAACATATAGGGGATCATTATGTTCATATAACAGATAAAGTAATAACAAATGTCTACTATAACATATAGGAGAAAGATGTTCAGTATGTCCATTTACAGTATTATGACATCCACATGGTAGGAACGTTGGTCCAGGATCACAAGTACATCAACAATTTGTAACCTAAATGTGTAACTGGTAAACGTGTCTGCAGTGAGCAGATGCAGGCCGTCTAAACCACTCAGAGGCTCTACCGACTGTACCTGTCATGTTGTAGTGCATCCAGTTCAGCATGATCTCTGGTGCCCGGTACCAGCGTGTGGCAACGTAACCCGTCATCTCGTCGTCAGTGTGCCGCGCCAGCCCAAAGTCCAGGATCTGAGAAGGACAGACAAAACAAAACCATGTGGTCCTGGCAGGATGGTTACCCTGAGGAAACTACACAGAAGGCACACACTGTTCTCTCCTTGCAGAAAACTTCACCACCAATGTTACATCAGGGAGTGCTTGGTTACTCCCCCCAGGCATACTGAAACTCTTGTTTGGACTATTTAGGATGAACCCAGTTTGAATGAGCAGACCTATAATAAACTCCCTTACCTTCAGCTCACAGTCCTCATTCACAGCCAAATTGCTGGGTTTCAGGTCCTAAAGAGTGATGGGAGATAAGATGTATTATTACAGATGAGCTACATATGACGAGGCCAGATCTGAATGGGCCCGAATCCTCTATGTGAAAGCGAAGCAAGCAGCAAAGTCTTGAATTAAAACTGGTTTATAAACTGTACCTCCTTCTGACAAGCATGATGGATTTTTTTTACTTGCCTGAAAGCTCAAGTCACTTGTCCAAAAATAAAATGGTCTGTAACACCATGGGCCAGCAAGGTGACTGAAAATTGTGTTGTACAATGCAAGGAACCACTTACTGGTCTAATCAGGTATAATCCCATGCCATTGTGCCCTTGAGCAAGGCACTTAACCCCCACAAAGTAGAATAACTGCACTGTTGGGCTACTGTATAAACACATGGTTAACCCTCCATCTGGATAGCTACTGGGTGTTTTTATCCTGCCCTACTGAAACACCCGAGTCAGCTTATCAAGGTCATGTTGAGCAGCTGACTTTTTACAATGTAGTGTGTTAGATGTAGTGTAGTAGTGTGTTAGTGTGTTAGTTGCTGGGTTCAGATAAAAGCCTGCACACCCAGTAGCTCTCCTGGAGGATGTAAAATATTGCAACGTTACAAATACCAACAAAATGCTTTGTCTTTATAAAATAATTCCCTCGTTCAATGAATCCGGGATTAAATGGCTAAGGTAAGACATCAAAGCAAGGTACCAAACTCAGACATGTTTATCTTTAACCCTGTAAGGATAAAATATTCAAGTTTCAGAAGAGATCTATTGACAGCAGGGTTTGACATTCAGGTACATTTGCCAGTGGCACACCGGGCCAGTACCAAGTCAAAACTACTGCCCCGGGCCAAAGATCACAGGAAAGCAAGTTATGCACGCGGAATTTCAATCTCGGGTGATTTCATGTTTCATTTGCAGTAGGCAAGTACCTTATATTATAACCAACCATCAAGTCTTGTATTTTCACTGATTGTTAGGAAAAATAAAATCCTCCCCCTTGTTGAGGACATAAAGCCTAATTAACATACAAAACCGTTTCAAATGTAATATTCCCCTACAGCAATGAGCCCAAAAACATATTGATACATTGTCCATATTATCAGGCTGGTGTGCTATTTTAGCAATAAGCATTATCGCCTGATGCAGCATAGTGGCTACATGGCTGAAGCGAGGGGATCCCAAATGAATCTAAAAAAAATGGTTGCCGCATGTGGTTGCTCATCTGCATTGTTGGCTAATCATTAGCTAGATCAGACTTTAAAATATCATCTAGTCGCTTGTTTAATGTATAAAAGAAACTCCCACTGACACTCACAAATTATAGATTTTTACTGTGTTTTTATAAATTCAGTTTAATTGTGTGAATTTTACAGTGAATATGGGCCTACCGTTTATGCAATCGAATGGACGAGTTTCACAAGTAACTATTTTGTTTTAAATCGTCATACCAGACAATCAGACTAAAACGCTGCCAATTATGCAGTTGAGAAATAAATTGTACAGCACTGGAAAGACGGAATCCCGTGGTTTTCAATAATTGCCATCAAAACCGTGACTGTGGACTTTTCCTGAAATTGCATTTAGGAATGTTTGCGCGGTGACTGGGCTTTTTAAAACATGTTTTTCACACGCCGCAATCAAAGCTGTGTGAGGAGCTGCACGCTCTTGACGCCCAACAGTTGATATTCCGCTTCAACTGGGCTGTGTGCGCGCGCGATAAATAAAATGCATAGCTCATTAACAGCTTAGGTAATTAAAAAAAAAACTTTTAAAACAATTATATAGGACTACAGAACAGAGCATTATTACAATATATTTTGCACCAGCCAAAGCTGTGCCTGTCAATACAAGCCACGAATCCACTCCGATGCGCTCTGCAGAGATTGAGAACAGTACATCGCATGCGGGGGACACTATTAAAAATCTGATGGGATTAATTGTATTTCTATTTACTTCAATCCATATTCTACACACACACACACACACACACACACATACATACATATATATATATATATATATATATTTACTTCCCCCGGACATGCACTAATGTAAACCACGGCCCTTGCAACAGCAGGATAGTGGGTTCGATTCCCAGGACCACCTGTACGTAAAATGTATGCACGTATGCCTAAGTTTCTTTGGATACAAGAGTCAACTAAATGGCATATATTTCAGAATATTATATTAATTAACAAGACACAGCGTCAGTCACAGAGAAGGACTTTTTCATTGTGGGCTCAATCATAGCAGAGCGGACTGAATTAAAAAAGGGAGGAGACTTACTCTGTGAATGATATCTGCTGAGTGGATATACTGAGGAGACAGAGAGAGGGAAAGAAGAGCAAAGGCATTAGATTACATCAATAATTAGGAGACACAAATCACAAGATTAAACTGAGAGGTCTGTGGTTCTGAGGTACATCACAACAGGCGAAACTGGGTAAAATGACATTGGTATGACCAGCAACTGGTTTAAATGACATAATTATGACTTAAATTCTATACGTTTGTCTGCTGGGAATGTACACAACACTGGGATGTACACAATACTGTGAATGGCAGTTACTTTCAGTTATTTTGAGTTACTTGAAGCATGATAAAAAAGTCGAAGTCTGTGGTATCACCTTTAACCCCCAGAGGATCTGTCTGTCTGTATGTGTCTGTGCGTTTCACCTTTAATCCCCGGAGGATCTGGTATATGAGGAACTGCACGTGATCGTCTGTGAGTTTCTGGCACTTGACTATGTTGTTGAGGTCTGCCCCCATCAGGTGGGTCACCAGGTACCTGCCAATCAGAACCAGACAGGAGCTCAAACAAAACTACTCCACTGTATACGACATGCATCTGTTTCTCACGTTTCCATATTTCAGCCAGTTGTATGTTGTTCTTGATACCATCTCGTTTTGACACGTCACATCAATGCTAATATGGCCAAAAGTAGCTAGCTAGGGAACCAACAACTAAAGCAATGCTGAAAAGCAAAAGGGAAAATAACCACAAATTGGTGCTAAGTGGCATAAGCAATCCAAGTCCAGTGGGTTTGAAAGTTTAAAAACCATTCATGTGTGGGCTAAGACATTAAAATACACCAACGCGCATCGGCTTACGCCTTTCATCAGGTCTGACATTAAAGGCATTTTAACTTTGAAACCCACATGAGTGCCTTATGGCCACCCATTTGTGGTTAGAATTTTTCCGTTTCAATTACAATTCCCCTCTAAGAGCACCTTTAGTTGTTGTGGAATGCCTGAAGCGCTCCTGCTACTTCTTCTCTTCAACTGTAACAATGTATTTGAGAGATGTGCTTATTGGGAACAACTTGTTTTCAATAAACATTTGCAGACGAAATACAGCTTACAAGTTAAGCCAACCCCATCAGTTTTTGTCTTGTGGTCTATACATCAAGGGATTTACCACCATGTCAATGTTCTCCCATATGTCTCCTAGGAGTCAGCTGATACTGGTTGAGTAGCTGTTCCATCTCCTCGCCCCCTTCCCCACACACTCCTTTCCTCTGAAAGCCCCAGCTGGGCGAGCCATCCACAAATAATGTCATTAAACACACACGTCCATTAAGTCCACTTATTTTTGTAATTCAAATCTAATCCCATAGTCGTTTAAAACAGCTCCAAATAGTGGTAAGCACTTCTGGAGGGAAAAAAATGAGCCAAAACATACTAGGAGCACGAAGGCTTCACTCTGGTCTAGCTAGTTTGCTGTTCCACTGATAGATGAATGCTGCACTGTTCCCACACAGGAGGAACATCTTAAAATAACTCCCTGGTTAAACTGGACTTTTCCTTAGTGCCCTCCTCCTATATTAGCCAACTGTTGGCAAAGACTGATCTGAGACCAAGCTACTTCAACATGACTGAGATCAAAAGGCACAAACAGGGAGAGGGGGGGCTCCAACTGAAGGGTTCATGTTGAGGCCTGGAAAATTTGGTATATAAATAGTGAGCTCTCATCCCTGTTAATACATGGAACTTTCCCACTGTCTCTTCCCCCCTCCCCTGCTCTCCCTCCATCTATCTATCTAGGGGTAAAAGAGGAGCTGGATTAGGGGAAATCACAGATACAGTACCTGCATACTGTTTTTTTTACGAACAGCAGTTAGAAACCCCCTCCATGTGCTCCTCTGTCCTGCAGGCATGTGTGCTAGCCAAGATCCTAATTAGGCGACTGGCAGATTGTTTTTAGTCAACCAATATCAAATACATGCAGTGAATTCAAAGTATTGAGACCCCTCAACTTTTCTCACATTATTTTACATTACAGCCTTACTTTTTTTAATAAACTTTTTTCAGTCCATTTTAGAGTAAGATTACATTTACATAAGTATTTAGACCCTCTACCCAGTACTTTGTTGAAACACTTTTGGCAACCATTACAGCCTCGAGTCTTCTTGGGTATGACGCTACAAGCTTGGAACACCTGTATTTGTGGAGTTTCTCCCCTTCTTTACAGATCCTCTAGTTCTGTCAGGTTGGATGGGGAGCGTCGCTGCACAGCTATTTTCAGGTCTCTCCAGAGACGTTCGATCGGGTTCAAGTCCGGGCTCTGGCTGGGCCACTCAAGGACATTCAGAGGTTTGTCCCTAATCCACCCCTCTGTTGTCTTGGCTGTGTGCTTAGGGTTGTTGTCCTGTTGGAAGCTGCACCTCCGCCCCAGTCTGAGGTCCTGAGCAGGTTTTTAATCAAGGCTCTCTGTATCTCTCTCTCTATGTTCATCTTTCCCTCAATCCTGACTAGTCTCCCAGACACTGCTGCTGAAAAACATCCCCACAGCATGTTGTTGCAACCACCACGCTTCACCGTATGGATGGGGCCACGTTTCCTCCAGATGTGACACTTGGCTTTCAGGCCAAAGAGTTCAATCTTGGTTTCATTAGATCAGAGAATCTTGTTTCTCATGGCCTGAAAGACCTTTAGGTGCCGTTTGGCAAACCCCAAGCTGGCTGTCATGTGCCTTTAACTGAGGAGTAGCTTCCATCTGGCCTGACTGGTGGAGTCCTTCAGAGAGGTTTGTCCTTCTGGAAGGTTCTCCCATCTCCACAGAGGAACTCTGGAGGTCTGTCAGAGTAACTATCGGGTTCTTGGTCACCACCTGACCCTTCTCCCGGGATTCCTCAGTTTTGCCGGGCGGCCAGCTCTAGGAAGAGTCTTGGTAGTTCCAAACTTCTTCCATTTAAGAATGGAGGCCAGTATGTTCTTGGGGACCTTCAATGCTGCAAAAGAGATGTGGTACCCTTACCCAGATCTGTGCCTCGACACAATCATGTTTCGACCTCATGGCTTGGTTTTTGCTCTGACGTGCACTGTCAACTGTGGGACCTTGTATAGACCGGTGTGTGCCTTTCCAAATAATGTCCAAAAAATTGAATTTACCACAGGTGGACTCCAATCAATTTGTAGAAACTTTTCAAGGATGATCAATGGAAACAGGATGCACCTGAGCTCAATTGAGTCTCATAGCAAAGAGTCTGAATACTTATGTAAATAAGGTGTTTATTTTTAAAGCACATTTGCAACAATTTCTAAAAACCTTATTTTTGCTTTGTCATTATGGGGTCTTGTGTGTAGACTGAAGGGGAATTTTTCAAATAGTATGGGTAGCCATTTGATTAGATGTTGAGGGGTTTTATGGCTTGGGGGGGGGTAGAAGCTGTTTAGAAGTCTCTTGAACCTAGACTTGGCGCTCCAGTACCACACACCGTGCGGTAGTAGAGAGGACGGTCTATGACTAGAATGGCTGGAATATTTGACAACTTTTAGGGTCTTCCTCTCTCTAACACCGCCTGGTATAGAGGTCTTGAATGGCAGAAAGCTTGGCCCTGGTGATGTACTGGGCCGTACGCACCACCCTCTGTAGTGCCTTGCAGTCAGAGGCTGAGCAGTTGCCATACCAGGCAGTGATGCAACCCATCAGGATGCTCTCGATGGTGCAGCTGTAGAACTTTGAGGATCTGAGAACCCATGCCATATCTTTTCAGTCTCCTGAGGGGGAATAGGTTTTGACGTGCCCTCTTCATGACTGTCTTGGTGTGATTGGACCATGTTAGATTGTTGGTGATGTGGACACCAAGGAACTTGAAGCTCTCAACCTGCTCCACTACAGTCCCGTCGAAAAGAATGGGGGGAGGGGGCATGCTAGGTCCTCCTTTTCCTGTCGTCCACAATCATTTGTCTTGAAGGAGAAGTTGTCTTTGCACCACACGGTCAGGTCTCTGACCTCCCCCTTACAGGCTGTCACACCGTCATTGGTGACCAGACCTACCACTTGTCATCGCCAAACTTAATGATGGTGTTGGGAGTCATGCCTGGCCGTGCAGTCACGAGTGAACAAGGAGTACAGGAGGGGACTGAGCATGCACCCGAGGGGCCCCCGTGTTGAGGATCAGCATGGCAGATCCTTAACAGCAAACAAATAAAGTATGTTTTTACATCCATTGTTAATGACAATAGTTCCTCAATGTATTTGAAAAATCTTTCCAGCTCTCTCCCTTTTGAAAACCACTCAGAGTGAAAGGGAAAATGTAATGCTCTGATCCACTGCAATCATAAAACACCTGATTACTTCTTATCCCGTGCACAAATAGCCTACAGCTGTCTCTGTCCTGAGCTCACTGGCATAGGAAACTAAGGGTCCAGAATATTTTATACAATGTTGCTAGTGTGAGCTTCCAGTTGGACCAAAGTTAACAATTGATACAATGTTCCAAGTTAGTTGCATACAAGCCATGCACACCCAAAGTGGGTTATAGGATATATATATATATTTTTAAATCAGGATAATTTCTACCTGAAGGCTGCTTTGTTTTTATTTGTAGGCTTTACAGGCTATTTTTACATAGTTGTCAATGGCAGTTATTTTTAAGATTTGTATCATTTTCATTTAGATTTGAATAGAATTTTGATTAACATCTTTGAATCTCAAAATTGTGGTCATCATCAATTAAATGAAACAGGTTAAGGATTTTCTCTCCATCTCTTGCTCCCTTGAGTCATTTGTGTCTTATTTCATCAAATAGTGCCCTTAAAGCATCAAAATGCATGTATAGTTGATTATATTAATCATTTTTATTCCTTTTTTAAGGTCGGGACAGCCCTAATATTTATTATTCTGTGTAAGAGGACCTTCTTCCACTGCAACCCTGCCATTGTTTAACATCTCTTGTTCTTTCTCTCTCTCCCCCCTCTCTGTGGAACCGTGTTGTTAATCTATCTGGGACAGTGGGGCGGCTGAGAGCACACTTCAGTTGCCTCTTCTGATGGTGGAGCTGCCAGAGAGCTAGCCTGGCCCAGATCGATTTGTGTTCTTCCCAACTCCATTGCTCTCATTGTCGAGCCAAACGTGTTAAATAGTAGGAAGTGTAGGAACGAGAGGCCTTTCCTGCACATTTTCCTTCAGCAGAGGCAACAACAGGTCTAGGCTTGTGTGTGACACTCACTCAGCCAGGCACCCACACACAGTACACACACATAGTACACAAACATGAGGCAGTCGGCCAGCACTGACTCATTGAACAATCTGTCCACTTCCTCTTCTCACTGACTTTCAACATCAACAAACAGTAAATGCCTGAAGCCAAGGCACCCAGTGAGTAACTATTTCCAAGGTTGGGAAGGGAGATGTGGTAGTACTACTGAAAATAGTACCACAGGTACGCCTGGTGTTTCCTAGGCAGTGCAGGCTTTGTCTACTCTCTGTTGCTGGGAAAAGAAAGGCACTTTGTGTACTCATTGTGTTTCAAGTGAGGCACTGATCCTCTGTCAATAGGCATTGGCTGAGTGAATGAAGGTTATGAAGGGATAATAAAGGAACATACAGTAGATAAAAGAAATCGGTAGGCCTTAAGAGTTTCAATTCAACTCACACGTCATTGAACTCCTCCAGACTAGTAGCAGGTGTGAAGACATCTAGAAGGCCGATCACCTGAAACAGAGGCCAACGCAACAAGTAAGGAGGATTGTATCAGCTCTCCCAAATTATTTCATGACTCCACAATGAATTGGTTTCAGCAGAGTAGAGCATTGGAATACTTGGAACTAGAGCAGCGGAATACATCAGCCAACAAATGCCTACAGTTGAGATCTCAGTCAGCAGCACAGTTGCATACTATGATTAATATAGCCAACATACTTCTGCTGCTTTTAAGAGCTCCAGAGAGGACTGAGCTCCAGAGAGAGGAGCAAAGACAAAGAGAGGGAAGTGGAACTAGAGCAGAGGAGTACTTTAACCAACATATTCCTAGACTTATCGCAGCAGCAACATAAAACAGTTCTGCAGCTTTTAACATCTTGGTAGTATTTTCCCGTCCGGATGAAAAGCGCGCCGAAAGTAAACTGCCTGTTACTCCGGCCCAGAAGCTAGGATATGCATGTAATTGGTAGGTTTGGCTAGAAAACACTACATTTTCTAAAACTGTTAAAATTATGTCTGTGCGTATAACAGAACTGATATGGCAGGCGAAACCCTGAGGACAAACCATACCCCCCACAAAAAAAAAAAAATTCAGCCTACCACTGTTTTCAATGGGTGTCACTTTTATTATAATGTGAATTTCTCCCAGATTGCCATTCCCAGGGCTTCCACTAGATGTCAACAGTCTTTAGAAAGAGTTTCATGCTGGTTTTTGGAAAAATTAGCCAGAAATGTTAGTTTTTCTAGGTGGCTCCCATTTTGGCTCTAGTGTTTCTAAGCACGTGGAAGAGAGCGCGTTCTTTGGTATTTTTCTCCGGTAAAGACAATAACGATTCTCCGTCTTAAATGTTATAATTTATTTACGTATTAGGGTACCTAAGGTTTGATTATAAACGTTGTTTGACTTGTTTGGAAAAACGTATTAGTAAAGTTTGGGATTCATTTTGATGGAGGGAAACTGGGCGGATTATTGACTGAAGCGCACCAGCTAAACTGGGATTTTATGGATATAAAGGACATTATCGACCAAAAGGACCATTTGTGATGTATCTGGGACCTTTTGGAGTGCCAACAAAAGAAGATCAAAGGTAAGGCATTTATTATGTTGCTATTTCTGACTTTCGTGGCACACCTGCCTGGTTGAAATATGTTTTTCATGCTTTTGTATGCGGGGCGCTATCCTCAGATAATCGCATGGTGTGCTTTCCCGTAAAGCCTTTTTGAAATCTGACACAGCGGCTGGATTAACAAGAAGTTAAGCTTTATTTTGATGTATTACACTTGTGATTTTATGAAAGTAAAATATTTATAATTCTGTAGTTTGAATTTCACGCTCTGCAATTTCACCAGATGTTGGCCAGGTGGGACGCTACCGTCCCACCGGCCCATAAGAAGTTAAGAGAGATGAAACTCACGTTCTCATGTTTCATGTGCTTGAGCAGACGTAGCTCTCTGTAGGTCCTCTTGGCGTGGATAATGGACTGGAATGGCCGGGAGAGCTTCTTCACTGCGATCTTCAGACCGGTCTTCTCATCATACGACGAGCTGGAGGAGACGTGATAGGGGTTTAAGTTACTGCAACAACTAGGCTACAACAATAGGATAAGATACTATTCATCACTCCCAAAATGTTGGATCTGAAAATAAATACAATCCTTACTGATAATATGCTATATTTAAAATTACCGATCAGTAGCATGTGACAAAACATAACTCTCTTCTCCTGTAGGCTTTAGACCAGGGTTATTTAATTCCAGTCCTGGAGGGCCAAAACAGTTCTGTTTTTCATCATCTCATTCCAATCAGGGACTAATTCAGACCTGGGACATCAAGTGAGTGCATTTAACTACCAGGTAGAAACAAAACAGAGATGTTTCGGGCCTCCAGGAACAGAACTTAACAGCACTGCTTTAGACAAGTTGTTGCAGCCAGGTTGTCATTTTCCAAGAAGACACAGGAAAAACACACTTTAAAATGGCTCACTAAAAGGCTGAGTTTGCATGAAACCAGATAAAGTGATGTAAGAGGTGCTGACGTAAGAAGGAAAAACTGACATCAGCTAAACAGAAAATATCATCCCTCAGACTAAGGCAGCATCCCAAATGGCAAAAAAAAGAAATCAGCAGGGTCCATGGTTAGTAGTGCACTATGAAGGGTAACTGGTGACATTTGGGACACAACCTGAAACACAGCTGCGCTGTCAGGCCATGGCGAGTCTGGCTGACAGGCTGGGGAAGAAGGAGCATCTCTGGGAATATCTCAATACCTTCTCTTTGCCCCCTTCTTAATACGTTACCAGAAAGAAAACACAGCCGTTCCATTAAAATGGCTGACAGGCTGGGGGACGAACGTCTCTCCCCAGGGGAGATCTCAATAGTCTTTCCCTCGATTCCTTGTGGCGTCGATCTCTCCTCGCTGCCTTCCAAAAAAGTCAAGAGGGAAGTGAGGAATACATTGGAGACAATCACCTTGGATCTTCTCCTGCAATGCTCTACTTTCTTCCTCTGACATCTTGAGGAGGCGAGGGACAACCCAAAGACTTTAGAGATTCACCCTGGCTGAAAGACATACTGGGGGAGGGAAGCCTACCTCTCACTTCCTCCTCCTTTGAATTTCTGCTAACCAGTCATGGGTGGTCAGCTGCTATAATGGATATGTGCGTTCTTATGTGCTCTCTTGCCAACTCCATAGCTGCCATTGACAATTCCATAAGAAGTTGGCAAGAGGGCATTAACAGACTGGCACCCAAGCTAGTCAGCTGCTGTACACATTTAATAGTACAAAGCAGAGGTGCACAAACGCTTGTGGCTAAGGAGGTCAGGAGTCCCAGTGCCGCAACAAGCAAAACATTTAGATAAAGTTGTATGTATGCGAGCTGTGGTGCCCACATAACAGGAGGAAATCGTTATGAATAAACAGAAGCAAAAATTTTATGCAATATAAAAATGCCCCTTGATCGGATATCCGGGGCACTTTTTTTTTAACCCAACAGCACTAATCCAACCGTCAACAGTTAATCCTTTCTGCCTAGCAGCAGCACAGTGGTGCTGTTGTGCTCCGCAACCTGCTGTGGGGAGCACAACAGAAACAACAACCAGATGTTAACTTAGACAACAACAATCCAGCAGATGATACTAATGCCATAGCAGGTTCTGGGAGGTAATACTGGTTACTACTAGGCCCATTTTAAAAGTAAAGGAAACCTTTGAATAAATTATCCTTGATGGATTATGCTGCAGCAGCAGTAATACAGGAACCATTATTTGTGTAAAAAAAAACAAACTAGGCCAACATTAGTTTAGTAATTTAGAAGATTAGACCTAATGCCATGGGCTCACCTGGCCCTACCAAGGTAAAATAAACCTCAACACAGACATGTCGTCATTTACATTTGAGTCATTTAGCAGACACTCGTATCTAGAGCGAGTTACAGTAAGTGCAATCATCTTAAGATGGCTAGGTGGGACAACCACATATCTCAGTCATAGTACGTAAATTGTTCTTCAAGTAAACATATGCCTACCAGTACTTCACAAGACTGGGTCCCAGTCTGTTTGTTCCTACTTGCCAACGCCTTATTGAATTGTCACACCAATGCTTTGTTTGACAACGGAGTAGGCATAAGCACAAACAGATCTGAGAACAGGCTGGCACTTCAGTAAAAGTGAATTCAAATGGTAAAACAGATGTCAAAAGTCTAGAGATGGACAAGAGAAATTTGATGTCATTCAAACGGACCTTCCCCACCCACACTCCTATTTCCAACTGACGGGCTTTCTTGACGTCTATAGTATTCTCTCCGGTATGCAATCTGGTTTCCGCTCAAGTTATGGATGTGTCACTGCAACCTTAAAAGTCCTCAATGATGTCACCATTGCCCTTTATTCTAAGCAATATTATGCTGCCATTTTTATTGACTTGGCCAAAGCTTTTGATATGGTAGACCATTCCATTCTTGTGGGCCGGCTAAGGAGTATTGGTGTCTCTGAGGGGTCTTTGGCCTGGTTTGCTAACTACCTCTCTCAAAGAGTCTAATGTATAATGTCAGAAAATCTGCTGTCTCAGCCACTGCCCGTCACCAAGGGAGTACCCAAAGGCTCGGTCCTAGGCCCCACACTTCTCAATTTACATCAACAACATAGCTCAGGCAGTAGGAAGCACTCTCATCCATTTATATGCAGATGATACAGTCTTATACTCAGCTGGCCCCTCCCCAGATGTTGTGTTAAACAACAAAGCTTTCTTAGTGTCCAACAAGCTTTCTCCACCCTTAACCTTGTTCTGAACACCTCCAAAACAAAGGTCACGTGGTTTGGTAAGAAGAATACCCCTCTCCCCACAGGTATGATTATTACCTCTTAGGGTTGAGAGCTTGAGGTAGTCACCTCGTACAAGTACTTGGGAGTATGGCTAGATGGTACTGTCTTTCTCTCAGCACATATCAAAACTGCAGGCTAAAGTTAAATCTAGACTTGGTTTCCTCTATCCTTATTCACCCCAGCTGCCAAACTAACCCTGATTCAGATGACCATCCTACCCACGCTAGATTATGGAGACAATGCTCCTTATAGGACACATCACTGCACTCTATACTCCACTGTAAACTGGTCATCTGTTACCCATCACAAGACCCACTGGTTGATGCTCATTTAGAAAAGCCTCTTAGGCCTCACACCCTCCTATCTGAGATATCTACTGCAGCCCTCATCCTCCACATACAACACCCGTTCTGCCAGTCACATTCTGTTAAAGGTCCCCAAAGCACACACATCCCTGGGTCGCTCCTCTTCAGTTTGCTGCAGCTAGCGACTAGAACGAGCTGCAACAAACACTCAAACTGGACAGTTTTATCTCAGTCTCTTCATTCAAAAGACCCGATCGTGGACACGCTTACTGACAGTTGCGGCTGCTTTGTGCAATGTATTGTTGTCTCTACCATCTTGTCCTTTGCTTGTGCTGTTGTCTGTGCCCAATAATGTTTGTACCATGTTGTTGTTATGTTGCTACCATGCTGTGTCATGTGCTGCTGCCTTGTTATGTTGTTGTCTTAGGTCTCTCTTTTTGTAGTGTTGTCTCTCTTGGTGTGATGTGTTTTGTCCTATATTTATATTGGCCTTTTGGTAGGCCATTTTTGTAAATAATAATTTGTTCATAGCTGACTTGCCTAGTTAAATAAAGATTAAATAGAACATTTTCTCATCTAAAAAGAAAGTCAAGACAGACAGACACCATCTCCTTTCCTCAATATCTAAGGAGCAAGAGAACTACAGATTGTATGCCAGATATGTGAGAACAATGTTTAAATGACTTGGCGTTACAGGTTAGCTTATACAAAACGCTGCATAGATGTCTCAACTAGCCTGCTCTTGGTGATACCATCTCCATTCTCGATTTTGGGAAAAGGGAATCTTATAAAAGGTCAGTCAGTGTCCAGTTGCAGGTCCGTCTACAAAAACCAAAGAGAGATTTCAAATATTTTGTAGTTATGTTTCATATCGCGTGGTGCCTCCCATTTTAGCTGCTGCAGATCTAGCATTTCTCACATCTTTGCAGGAACTAGTTGTTTCTATGCACTGCCACGTGAAAAAGTAGATGACATCTTTTTTTGGTTGCATTGTATGATGTACTACACACACACGCAAGAGATATTTCTCACTAGATACAAAACATTGATTTAATATCTTACATAGTTTCCTCTGGTTTTTGTAGACCCACCTGCAATGGACATTTATAAAAGATGCCCTTTTGCCAAAATCAAGTATTTAGACAGCATTGCCAAGACCAGGTTATAGTTGAGACATCTATGCCGCGTTTTGTATAAGGTAACCTGCAACGCCCATTAACGGAAACGTAATTATCAGATATCTGGAGTACGATATGCACCTAGTCATGACAGTAAATCAATTAGCCATATATCCCGCTTAAAGTAGTTTGGTTTGACCTATTCTGGGCACATGAGTCACCATCTCATACAGCATTAAGTGGCATCACTGCGTGGAGGTTTAACAATAGATGTAAATTAGCCACTTAAGCTACAACGAGATCCACTACAAAACTGAAAAATTTGTGTCTACATGCATTTCCCAACAAATTGGATGAAGTAGAATAGAACATAACAGAAACACTCGGTATACATCAGAAAGAAAACAATTGGGATGTTAATTAAAGATGGCAACAATAAAGGTTAGTTTCCAACTCTTTGTGGCTATCAATTTGCATCATATTTTCAATACTTGAATACGTTTCAAATGGATGTTGCTATTCAGATAACGTTACAATGTTAACCTATAAAAGTAGCTGGACATTTAAATCGTGCACAGTTAGCTAGTAAACGTGGCTGGGGACATGGCAACATGTCATGCCGCAACACAAACGAATGGTGCGTCTGACTAATGTTATTCTATTGTGTGAACACAGACTGGTTGGGGCAAGTTCGCATGCCCGCCCGCTCTCGCTGACACAGTTCGAGAATAGAAAGGGCCCATGGTCGCGCAGCGTTCTATTCTGAATGCAACTACCTAGCTGGCGTGCTAACTTTGGCGTCTATGCAGGCCTCGTAGAAATGAATAGCTAGCTCTGCGCAAACATTGGACAAAAACCGTGTAAATTACCAAACTGATCCGTAGGCCCCGGACCCGACTGGAGACAACGTCTGGTAGCGTTCTGGTACCTCCCAAATCGTCTTATTCACCTCCTGCCGATAAAACGTGGGTCTTTCTTTCAGCGACATTCCTGCAGAACAACCCTCAAACTGCAAGTTGTGACTTCTGCTTTTTGTTGGTTAAAGGTGTCAACTAGACTCGTGCAACTAACGTGAGTTCGCTAACTACTGTACTAGCTTGTTTAAGAAAACGCTCGGGAACTCTATCAACTTGTAATATTCGTTCGTAGCAAGGTGCACGATTATTTAAATTACGGTGAGAAAGAGTTGCTACTCCGATGTGCGTTCAGGCTCCCGGGATTTCACTGTTACATACCCAGCGCGCCCGTGCTCCTATGCTGCAACAACAAAATGTCGCGAAATGAGATCCAAATCCTTCTAGTCGCTCAAAGGACAAACCACGGAGTTTCTAACCCCAGAGACTCAACATTACGAGACTTCCGGGAACGCTTATGAAACAAACCAAGCGGACAAGTTTGGGGTTTGAGAAGTGAAAAATGATTCCTTAGTTGTTAATTTTCTCAAAATCTAAAGGCACAACCTAGATTCGAGCCAATGCCTTAAGTAGTGGAGCATTTTATTACTCCAACCTCTGAAAGTTATAAACGGACACATTATAATTTTTGTATGGAAAAAAGTGCCGTTGATTTGACGGCCTACACATGCGTAGTTCGGCGCGAGACCGTTAGACGGTGACGTTTTTCTGCGCATGAGCTTAGCTATCCAACGTCGACATGACATCGCTTACACACGTTATCGGGGAGATGGAGTTTCTGCATATCTTCATACTGTAATATCTTTGGACAAACGTCTTTTTTTCACAGAACCTTTTTTACAAGTTTATTTAAGAGCATAGACAAACAGTGAATTTAATGCTAAGAAAATGACTTTCAAGATTCAATAAATGAAACATGTATCAAACATTAAGTAAATGGCTCTATTTCCAAATCAAATAAAACTATACCCCAGTGGTGGAGTATAAATAAAATACAGTAATGCTTTTCACCAAATAATTTTGGCAACAGACAGTTGGATTTATTTTAAAGTACATATATTTTAAAGATGTTGTATTGTCATAAGGAAGACCCATAATGGCCTTTAATAATGAAAATGCACACGTTACTGTAAGACATAATTAATTCAACAAAAGCACAGGTTCACATGTTTCGTGAAAATATATCTAAAATATTGTGGAAAATAAATCTCACCATAAAAGATCAGGTACCCACTACATGGCTGCAAACTGTATTACTATTAGCAGAGCAACAAATCGGTCCATATTAGCACCAAAACACCAACACAATTTCATTAGAAATGCATTCTCCTCCTGGAAACAAGCATTTGTTTTGATATGACCAAATACATAACTTGAGATGAAAAACATATGCTCATTATCTAGTCCTTGCAACATCCCAGAGATGTTGATGGTTTAAATTGAGTGTTTCTGAACAAAAGGTTTGCTCTGTTCATCTCTCTGTGAACTTATAAAGACTTCCATCATGTTCCGGCTGTTCCATTCATTCCTTTCTGTTTGGTTTAGAATATATGCTTCTTGTCCATTGGTGCTATGCAGTGAGGGGAGCAACATTCATACTGTTCAGGATGGTGCAACATTGCAGAACGTTCCAATAGAAATGTATTGTGTATAGGGTTGCAGAATTCTGGTAACTTTCCCCATATTTTCCAGAAATCCCAAGTTTTCCAGAAATCCTGGTTGGAGGAATCCCAGATTTCCTGCTTATTCCCTCCTGATTCCAGGAATCTTCCACCTGGGATTTCTGGAAAACCTGGGAATTTTGCAACCCTAAATTGTGAAGAACAGGTAGAATGGGGTCCAGGAAATCGTCAGCTCTATTTAATACATTTCTATCTGCAACGCTCTTTACATTTCAACTCAATGAATAATTATTACATCCCATATGTGTTCCTTCATCCAGAGGTTGAAGGAGGTTTCAGGTACTCTTCTAGCTCAGGGGTTTCCAAACTGGGGGGGTCTACCAGAGCCTTACCATTTTTAGGGCGCTGCGGCATAAAAAAACATTTGGGAATCCTCGCTCTAGCTCATCTCCATCTCCAAACCTGATGATGACTTCAGGGGAACAGAGTCAAATCCATCTGACGATCTCTGTGAAAACACATCAAATACAGGTGTTCTCATTTTAGAGTGATCAAAACATTCATGGATAAGATAGTAACTAAGTTATATACTACTTTCCATTGCAATTTCAATGTCTCTTGGAGTTTTGAATTACAGGATTACAGACACAGGTCAGGCATTTTATAACAAAAAAATCTTTGCAATACAAAATATGTATACAAACCACATACAGTGATAAAGATATTGTGTCCAGTTCCCTGTATAAGGAGGACTCCTGTCTTAAAAAAAAAAAAACATCACATCACCACCTTTTTGGCCTCACCTCTCTGGAGAAGGACTTGATCTTTGTGAAGAAGGATTTCTTGGTGAGGTAGATGAGGTCGTCCTCTGCATCTTCCCCCTCCATGATGGCACAGCTGTCTGCAGCAGGCAGCTCACACTCCTTATCTCCAGCAGTCATCATCAGCTTGGAGTACTTATATTCCAGCCTGCATGTAGAGGGGAGAAAAACCACACACCGTCACTGGTGCACGAATACACACACACACACACAAATAGACTCCTGTCACTCCTCACATGCATGTACAGGTCTACACAACACACACACACACAGACAGACTGTATCTTACTTGCGAGTTCTCTTCCAGAAGTAGCAGCTGATGCTGATGAGCAGTATGGCAGCGACCGTCCCTGTGGACACTCCGACCTTCAGCCAGAAGTCCAGGGTCACACAGGCACTGACCGTCTGGGCAGGAAGGGACACACCACCAGTGCACTGCAGGGGCAGCTGCCACACGTAGGTGGTTCTCTGAAAGAGAGAGCGAGAGAGAGAGACACACAAACACATACACACATTGGTACAATTTGGCTGTGTTGATAGTGTTATCGCAAGTCTACATTAGACAACATGCCTAGTTAAGAATCAAAAAGCTACAAAGGACTGTCTGGCATGATGTCGAAGCTTTTTGTAGCCATATGCTCCAAAGCCAGAAAAGAAGAATGTAAGAAAGTAGGACTCTGTAATAATGTACTATCTTACCTGTATTCCCTGAATGCAGGCGCTGACTATCTCTCTGTAGTGGCTCTCTGTACAGAGTGGACAGGCATACAGAGACCGCCATAGGAAATGGAAGGAGCAACCGTCACACGTCCCCTCTGAACATTTACTGGACAGGACAACAAAGACCGAATCAAATGTTAAAATTCGCCTAGCAACTGTTGGCGCTCTGCTCTTATTCGGGTTTGGGGAGAGTTTAGCACCCTGTAGTCTGCCAGACATCACACAGTACAGCTGGGGTCAAGGCTAAGCTGTAATATAGCAAGTCTTTATTTGGAGGTGGTGTAGTAGTTGTAGTTCCACCATTATTCCACAGGAAGTCACTCTCTGTACAAATATCAGCGTGTCTGTCAGTTCAGCCACATTTTGAGAGTCCCTATAGCTTCCTTCAGTCAGTTCGTCATGTACAGTAGTCCATACCTTGGGAGTGTAATCTGGTCCTTTCCTGTCACTGTAGGATCACATCTCAGTCTGATGGTAGTCGTCCTTCCCTTTTTACATGCCTGTGTTGTTTCACTGGACCTGTGGTGGACATAATATGACTTCTAAATACAGAGTCCAGTGGCAGATAAAGAGATGTTATATATTACTGAGTTGGGACAGTACTCTATTGTAGAACAGCAAAATAGCCACCACTAGAACACCTGGAATGTCTCTGCATTAACATTTCAAAAGTACTGTCTTGAAAGTATACAACACCTCTGGAACACTAACAGATTCGTTTTATTTGAAAACCCAGATTGATGATGATACCTGTAGTAGAAAATGACATCAGGCAGGTTGGACTTGGTAATGAAAGAGCTCTCAAGGGAGGCAATGCTATCCAGAGATGTGTCAGAGGTAACCCCTTCAGACAGAAACAGAACATGTTAAAGAAAGAGAGGAGAAACATCGACACAGCAATGGTGACAGCGTTTTCTGTACATCACCCTGTTGATCATGATCAGTTGGTAAAGTTACCCAACAAAGAAAATGGACAATAATCATTTAATGTGCATGCTTGGCTTCATGCAAAGCTGTCCCCAAGCCCCTTTACCAGCTCGGTGATTTTTGGTGTGTATCCATTGCTATTTGAGAGGGATGCACCATGGAATAAAGCTTGATCTCTTACCAATGAGTGTGTCACCGATAGTGAAGGGTTGTGATGACACCACACTCTGACCTCTGACCTCAGAGGGCACCACAGTGGACTGGCAGGCATAACCTCTGACCTCCTTCCTGCTCTCTGTCACGTTGTCCACGCACACCGCCACCTCTCTGCCCTACATGGGTCACAACAGAGAATCACCATTAATGTGAGTTTCTGTGTAACCATCGTTACTGTTTTTTAGGGGTAAATCTCAAAGGTATTTTTCTTCATTCCTTGCGTCCTATTTCCTTGCGTCAGAGGGAAGCGAAAAGAGCATTCGAGGAGATAGAAAGATGAGATCTTCTCCAATGCTCTCCTCTGACATTTTGATCAGGTATGAAGAAAGGAAGCGAGGAAAATCATTTTGAGATTGACCAAAGGTGTATTCTAAATATAATATGCATCCATCAGCCCGTACCTCTTCTCCACAGAGGCCGACCCTGAACTGGTGGAAGTATCGGAGGCCTTTACTGGTGAAGCGTGGGCTGCTCTGGAAGCTGGTGATGTTAGCCAGGGGGGTGAAGTCATATTGGAGGACCTCTCCTCCGCCAGTGGACTGCAGGTCCAGTCTACAGTCGCTAACACAGGCTGAGTGGGCCTGTGAGGGGATGGGGGGAGAAACAGAATTATCATACATTATCATGGACACAAATGTATTACCATTATCGGGGAAACAATGAAATGCATTATCATGGGCACACCTTCAAAACACAATAACTAAGTATTGTGTAACACAGGCTTTAAAAATGCAACAATGATGCATTGATCTTTATTAGTATTTGTTTTCCGTTCCCAGCTATTCCCAACCTTTACCCGCAGGCCTACGTTATCTGATCAATGCACGAATACAACAGTTCTTCAGTTTGTCGTCGATCCCTTTCCTCACCTTGTTGCTATGCGTATTGGGTCCACAGTGGATACAGGCTGCCTCCCCTACAGTCTGATCAGCCCTGATGAAGGTGTTGGGAGGGCAGCTCTTACACACGCCTGTCCCATTGACCATGTAGTGGGCTGGAGGGCAGGGGACGCATTCTGAGGCCGACCCGGAGCCCAAGGCACAGTGGCGACACTGAGAGGCCACACCACCCACCACGTTGGTGATTTGGACAGTGTACATCTTGGCAAAGTCCCCGCTGTACTGCCTCACCTGAGGAGAAGTTTAGGGACTAGTCAAACACACATCACTCCTTCACAAGGGGCTGAAATGTTATTGTGGAGTTGAGTCATGCAGAGATGTGTTAGTGTTTCGGAAGACATGGGGCGTGTTGACCCTCAGGTAAAGGTCCACTTTCTGTGATGGAAAGCTCGGCAACGAAACGGCTGAAATTTCCATGGATCGAAGTGTGTTGAGTGTGAGTGTGTCTGTGTCCATCTATCTCACCTCACTGTAGGCTTGGGTGCGTTGGAAGCCCCAGGTAAAGCTGACGGTGCTGTTGCTCTTCACTAGGTAGGAGTAGGACTGTTTCCTGGTCGTGCCACTCCAGTGCTCCACCATGTCATTGGTCCTCTCACTGTAACCCTGGAAAAAGAACAAGAAGAACCCTTATATTTCATCCATTTTCCATACGGGCCACAGAATATGTATTTTTGTTTACATCAATGTTACAACTCTGTAGGTCTTGAATACAGATGAACCAAAATGCACTATGTGAATACAAATACTTTAAATTGTTGCATGAAGTGTGGCATTAGATATTCTCTCCCACCGCCATAAAGTAGAGGGTACAATCAGCGGTGCACTGGGTCTCAAAGACAAAGGAGATCCGCGACAGTTCACTCCTCTCATCATCTTTAGCCACCGAGTGAGGCAACCTAGGCAGACAGTAAAAAAAAAAAAAATTGTAAATAGAAGTTACCTTAAGTATTTTCTACAGCTGCATGTAACATTACACATACAGTAATTATGCAAATATGTTCAATTCAAGGGTAACCCTTTTTTACCTATATAAAGGACTTTATAACACATTCATAACTCATACATAACCCATTCTTAAGCAGTTTAATTTGGGTGTTTGTTGTAACTTCCACAGATTGACCCTGTGAGCCCTACCTGTATCCAGGGACAGTGAGTGAGAGCATCATGTAGTCAGAGTCCAGATCCCCTTGGGTGGTGTAGATGTACTCTCCTGCCACCTCCCATCCTGTCAGTCACAACAACAGATCAACAATCAATAACTTCACAGACCACCAACAGAGAGTGCACATCACGTCCAATGCAACACTCAGGATCAAGTAAATTACTGTATGACTGCTCATTCAAAAGTAGGCCTTTTTCACACTGCTGAAGCCAAACCGAGCCAAGCAGAGCTGTACCAGCTGTCCTGGTTACACACCAAAATCACCACAGTGTGGTTCGGGTCAGTGTGACAGTGTAAAAAGGGTATTTGAGTCCTCTACATATGTACCAGTGCTCCTGAGTCCACTGTAACTATTGCCTATTCATAACTAGGCCAGCCCATTACAACTTGGCTTGGTTTGCCTCAGTAGAGCGAAAAAGGTATTCGAGTCCCTTGCCCGTGCTCCTGGCTGAGTCGCTGTACTCCCGGCTGTAGACAGAGCTCCTCATGTTGTCGGGCATCTTGTTCCACCACTTGTACTCAAAGCCCACCACTGGCTCTGTTCCGACGGGACACTCTGCACAGGCTGCACATAGAGTATGGATAGAGAGTTTTGGATAAAGAGACCGTAGAGGGTTTGTTGCCCACCAGCGGCCCTCAAGCAATCAGCACAGGCTGGATATGGACATGAGGGATTGAGAGCTACAGTTAAAATGGGTTTACATCTGTGCCAAAGTGGTCTTATGTCCCAAAGGGGACATAGAGGATTAAGTAAATAATTAATGTGACAAAAGATCAAACAGCATAAAAACATTGGCGTAGGTTAGCACCTAGCACAAAACATAGCACAATAATGTCTATTTCCGTGAATACATTTCATCAATCGTTGAGGAGGGGTTTTCCCACCTGTTCCATTGGAGTACGATCCGTGAGGACAGGGTTCGCAGCCTGAGGTGTTGGTGACAGAGAAGCCAGGGTTACAGGGAGGGCAGGTCTCCATCTGTCCAGAGGCTGGTAGCTTCACCGCTCCTCCAGTACTGTTATCCACGGTCCCTTCAACGATCTCACTACAGATCTTTGGCACGATCCACTTGTACATCAGCTGGGTCTAAGAAACACAGCAAGAGTTATGAATTACATTTACATTTTAGTCATTTAGCAGACACTCTTATTCATGTATAATAGGTGTAATCAACTAAGTGAGGTAAAAAAAAACACATATCACATCAATGTACAGTACCAGTCAAAGGTTTGAACACACCTACTCATTCAAGGGTTTTTCTTTATTTTTACTATTTTCTACATTGAAAAATAAGTGAAGACATAAAAACGATGAAATAACACATATGAAATCATGTAGTAACCAAAAAGGTGGTGAACAAATCAAAATATATTTTATATTTGAGAATCTTCAAAGTAGCCACCCTTTATCTTGATAACAGCTTTGCACACTCTTGGCATTCTCTCAACCAGCTTCATGAGGTAGTCACCTGGAATTATTTTCCAAGAGTCTTGAAGGAGTTCCCACATATGCTGAGCACTTGTTAGCTGCTTTTCCTTCACTCTGCGGTCCAACTCGTCCCAAACCATCTTAATTGGGGTGAGGTCGGGTGATTGTGGAGGCCAGATCATCTGATGCAGCACTCCATCACTCTCCTTCTTGGTCAAATAGCCCTTACACAGCCTTGAGATGTGTTTTGGGTCATAGTCCTATTGAAAAATAATTGGGATGGCGTACCGCTGCAGAATGCTGTGGTAGCCATTAAGTGTGCCTTGAATTCAAAATAAATCACTGCTGAGGTGCAGTTAACTGCCGATTTCTGAGGCTGGTAACTCTAATGAACTTATCCTCTGCAGCAGAGGTAACTCTGTGTCTTCCATTCCTGTGGCGGTCCTCATGAGAGGCAGTTTCATCATAGCGTTTGACGGTTTTTGTGACTGCAATTGAAGAAACTTTCAAAGTTCTTGACATTTTCAGGATTGACTGACCATGTCTTAAAGTAAAGATGGACTGTCATTTCTCTTTGCTTATTTGAGCTGTTCTTGCCATAATATGGACTTGGTCTTTTACCAAATAGCGCTATCTTCTGTATACCACCCCTACCCTGTCACAACACAACTGATTGGCTCAAAAGCATTAAGGAAAGAAATTCCACAAATTCACTTTTAACAAGGCACACCTGTTAATTGAAATGCATTCCAGGTGACTACCTCATGAAGCTGGTTGAGAGAATACCAAGACTGATTTTTTTTAACACTTTTTTGGTTACTACATGATTCCATATGTGTTATTTCATAGTTTTGATGTCTTCACTCTTATTCTACAATTTAGAACATTTTACAAATAAAGAAAAACCCTGGAATGAGAAGGTGTGTCCAAACGTTTGACTGGTACTGTATATATGCAAAATTATGGATAATCATCATGACTGAGCACATACTGGTTGAATAGAATCTGTCAGGGCTAAACAGGAAATTAATATGTAAGGAAAGCTGATACCAACTCCAGCTGGTGGTCACTGCAGTGACCTGAGCCATGAAAAACCAACTGACTGCTCACATAAGAACAGCATTGTCAGTCAGCTTCATTTACTTTCTCATTTACTTTTCCCATAGTATTACCTGTCCTTTGGAGTCACATGGGGTGTGTGTGTAGAAGTAGTCACTGGTGGTACATGCAGGCCTCCGCTTGCAGCTCCCTGATCCGGCCTCTGGAAGAAGAGTTTGAACAAGGAAACAAAGGTTGTGTTCAGTAGGTTGTGTTCAGTCACATTTCGAAACAGAGTGGTAGTGCATGAACTTGTCCAATAACAAAACAGATTTTTGTGTTCTGTTGCTAAACATTTTGTTACGGTGTACCCGACTGAACACGACCCAGGGGAAAACCGCCAGGAGGCAGGAGAAAAACACAACCACCATTAAGATCCGGAGATACCATACACACTTAGACTAAGTCAACCAACCACACAGCCTGTGCATTTAACTGAACCAAGAGCATATACAGTATATTTGCATAAATTACAAATGTGTGTGGTGACTTGCAAATGAGCAATGCACTATTCAAGCGGTTGTAACAGGGAGAAATATCTACTTTACTTACACTTAGGTTGGAGTCATTAAAATTATTTTTCAACCACTCCACAAATTTCTTGTTAACAAACTATAGTTTTGGAAAGTCGGTTAGGACATCTACTTTGTGCATGACACAAGTCATTTTTCCAACAATTGTTTACAGACAGACATTATTTCACTTATAATTCACTATATCACAATTCCAGTAAGTCAGAAGTTTACATACACAAAGTTGACTGTGTCTTTTAACAGCTTGGAAAATTCCAGAAAATGAGGTCATCGCTTTAGAAGCTTCTGATAAGCTAATTGACATCATTTGAGTCAATTGGAGGTGTACCTGTGGATGTATTTCAAGGCCTACCTTCAAACTCAGTGCCTCTTTGCTTGACATCATGGGAAAATCAAAAGAAATCAGCCAAGACTTCAGAAAAATAATTGTAGACCTCCACAAGTCTGGTTCATCCTTGGGAGCAATTTCCAAACACCTGAAGTTACCACGTTCATCTGTACAAACAATAGTACGCAAGTATAAACACCATGGGACCACGCAGCCGTCACACCGCTCAGGAAGGAGACGCGTTCTGTCTCCTAGAGATGAACGTACTTTGGTGCGAAAAGTGCAAATCAATCCCAGAACAGCAAAGGACCTTGTGATGATGCTGGAGGAAACAGATACAAAAGTATCTATATCCACAGTAAAACGAGTCCTATATCGACAAAACCTGAAAGGCCGCTCAGCAAGGAAGAAGCCACGGCTCTAAAACCGCCATAAAACAGCCAGACTACGGTTTGCAACTGCACATGGGAACAAAGATTGTACTTTTTGGGGAAATGTCTTCTGTTCTAATGAAACAAAAATAGAACTCTTTGGCCATAATGACCATCATTATGTTTGGAGGAAAAAGGGGGAGGCCTGCAAGCCAAAGAACACCATCTCAACCGTGAAGCACAGAGGTGGCAGCATCATGTTGTGGGGGTGCTTTGCTGCAGGAGGGACTGGTGCACTTCACAAAATAAATGGCATCATGAGGAAGGAAAATTATGTGGATATATTGAAGCAACATCTCAAGACATCAGTCAAGAAGTGGGTCGCAAATGGGTCTTCCAAATGGACAATGACCCCAAGCATACTTCCAAAGTTGTGGCAAAATGGCTTAAGGACAACAAAGTCAAGGTATTGGAGTGGCCATCACAAAGCCCTGACCTCAATCCTATAGAACATTTGTGGGCAGAACTGAAAAAGCATGTGCGAGCAAGGAGGCATAAAAACCTGACTCAGTTACACCAGCTCTGTCAGGAGGAATGGGCCAAAATTCACCCAACTTATAGTGGGAAGCTTGTGGAAGGCTGCCCGAAACGTTTGACCCAAGTTAAACAATTTAAAGGCAATGCTACCAAAGACTAATTGAGTGTATGTAAACTTCTGACCCACTGGGAATGTGATGAAAGAAATAAAAGCTGAAATAAATCATTCTCTCTACTATTATTCTGACATTTCACATTCTTAAAATAAATTGGGGATCCAAACTGACAGGGAATTTTTACTAGGATTAAATGTCAGGAATTGTGAAAAACTGTGTTTAAATGTATTTGGCTAAGGTGTATGTAAACGTCCGACTTCAACTGTATGTAGTACCAGTCAAAGTTTGTACACACCTATTCATTCCAGGGTTTTTCTTTATTTAAAAAAATGTTTTTGAGACAAATCAGTTGTGTTGTGACAAGGTAGGGTTGGTATACAGAAGATAGCCCAATTTGGAAAATAAAAATAAAAAATCATATTATGTCAATAACAGCTCAAATAAGCAAAGAGAAATGACAGTCCATCATTACTTTAAGACATGAAGGTCAATCAATCCTGAAAATGTCAAGAACTTTGAAAGTTTAAGTGCAGTCGCAAAAACCATAAAGTGCTACGATGAAACTGGCGCTCATGAGGACCGACACAGGAAAGCAAGACCAAGAGGATAAGTTCATTGGTTACCAGCCTCAGATTGCAGCCCAAATAAATGCTTCACAGAGTTCAAGTAACAGACACATTTCAACATCAACTATTCAGAGGAGACTGCGTGACAAGCAGGCCTTCATGGTCGAATTGCTGAAAATAAACCACTACTAAAGGACACCAATAAGAAGAAGAGACTTGATTAGGTCAAGAAACACAAGCAATGGACATTAGACCGGTGGAAATCCGTCCTTTGCTCTGATGAGTCCAAATTTGAGATTTGTGGTTCCAACCGCCGTGTCTATGTGAGACGCAGAGTAGGTGAAGGGTTATTCTCTACATGTGTGGTTCCCACCGTGAAGCATGGAGGAAGAGGTGTGATAGTGTGGGCGAGCTTCGCTGGTGACAGTCAGTGATTTATTTAGAATTCAAGGCACACTTAAACAGCATGGCTACCACAGCATTCTGCAGCGATACTTCATCTCATCTGTTTTGCACTTGGGACAATCATTTGTTTTTCAACAGGACAATGACCCAAAACCCTCCTCCAAGCTGTGTAAGGGCTATTTGACCAAGGAGAGTGATGGAGTGCTGCATCAGATGACCTGGTCTCCACAATCACCCAACCTCATTGCGATGTTTTGGGATGAGTTGGACTGCAGAGTGAAGGAAAAGCAGCCAACAAGTGCCCAGAATATGTGGGAACTCCTTCAAGACTGTTGGAAAAGCATTCCAGGTGAAGCTGGTTGAGAGAATGCCAAGAGTGTGCAAAGCTGTCTTCAAGGGAAAGGGTGGCTATTTGAAGATTCACTGTTTAACACGTTTTTGGTTTCTACATGATTCAATATGTGTTATTTCATCATTTTTGTCTTCACTAATATTCTACAATGTAGAAAATTGTAAAAAAAATAGTAGGTGTGTCTAAACTTTTGGACTGGTACCGTAGTTGGTGCTAGAATGCAAACATACCTGCATATTTGTCTACTTCACACTGCTGGCACACCGTGGCTCCCTTGTTGGAGTAGGAGTCAGCAGGGCAGGGGGTACAGTGAGCAGAGCCTGGCTTGGTGCTGTAGGTCCCAGGTTTACAATGGAAACACTCTGACGTATAGGCAACCCCTGGAGGAGAAGGACGATTACCAATCAGTAATGATTAACAGAAACGAGAGTAAGAAGCGGTGTGCATCTTAGCTTTACAGTTTTTCACATTGCATCACTTTTGAGGGGTGGCCCCAACCGGGACGTAAACCTCGGTTCAGCGACTGTCAAACCGTTACACCAAGAGATCCTAATCTCTTGACGAGTTTGCTAGGTGTTGGGTCTACAAATTGCTCAAATATTTTGACTAATGATTCAAATATTCCTGCCGGGGTATCATAATCAAGCCTACATAAACAAGGGAGGGCAATCTGCTAATGATGACATTGATGACTGCTGCATAGTACCTGAAATAGCAATGTTGCGAAGCAGCACAGGTTTGACAGCACTGCCCACCAGTGCAAAAGACGTGGTCCTCCAGTAGAGCACGTTGTTGCCTCGATTCAGCTTCAACTGGACAGAGACAGAGAGTGAGAGAAACCGTCGGGGTCATACATAAACCCCCTTAATTTGTTAATAGACATTAGCATAGCTCACGCAAATAAGATTTGCTTTAAGGTTCACCCACCCCACCATGCTCAGTGTATGGACATATGGGGGCTATATTAGTAAGACTCACATTGTGGGGAGTCCAGTCTTTCTCTGAGGTCCTCATCCAGCGACCCTCAGAGTCTGTGGACTCGCACTGGTCATTCTGAACCTGGACGGAGGACAAGACAGTGCGAGGAGATCAATATAACATTGCTGCCTGACACACACAGTTGAGTTCATTACGGTTACTTGTTTAGATAGCACGGAGATGATGGAGATCGATTGAGGAGCACATCACATAGCCCTGTCCATTGGAATGAATGAAGAGTATCATCATGGAACACTCACATAGGTCACTTAAAACATAGAACATGCAACACTCACGTAGAATTCAAAGAAGATGGTGTTGTCTGGGTAGAAGTACTCAAAGGACACAGTGCCTGCTTTCTTCAGGCTCACCGCGTAGGACAAGGTAGAGGTGCACTCATCTATGTTTGAGGCAATGTAGTCGCCTTTCGGTATCCAGGTCGAGCTATAGCAGAAGACAAAAGAGACAAATACTGTTAGAAATAGACAGTAGCTCTAAAGGTTGAGATAAATAGTAACCAAAATAAGGGTGTCTTCCAATGCACTAAACAGTATGCGGCTGTGTAGAAAGGTAGCCTGGTCCCAGATCGGTTTGTACTGTCTTGCCAACAGGAATTGGCTATACAGATCTGGGACCCGGCTGATGTAAATGGCCATAAAATAACCGAAGCTTGAGATGAAGAGTTACTACTCTCTTGCCACACCCGCTGTAAGCAAGACAGAGAGAGATACTGACTTTGAGCAGTTGGTGTAGATGTCAGCTATGTTCATGTTCATCCCGTGTGAGATGAAGCCAGCCGGCATGCTGTCCCACTCATCGAAGGCCACGCCCGTCCCCAGAGAGTAGGTCCCACCAGAACACTTCTGACACTCCTGGCTTCTCATGTCCAGGAACTCCCCCTCGCTGCAGGAGAACGCTGGGGGGGGGGGGTGAGAGGGATGAGACTAGTGCAGGCCAGGAAGACACTGTGGGTGCATCTCAATAGTCCTTTCTTTGCTTCTCACATCCTCTCTCCCCGCCACTTCAAAACGTCATAGGTTCTGAGGAGAAGATGTCCTCCAATGGTCTCCTCACTTACCTCCGACGTTTTGAAAAGGAGGTGAGGGAGAAGGTGAAGTATCAAGAGAAAGACTGAAACTTACCTTGAAACTGTGTACTGCATGTAGAGAGTTGTAATAATGGTATACTTATGACTGTGATATTGGATCGTGTGAAGGGTGTTATATATATAGTATATAGTATAGTTAGTACATGGTATGAAAGTAGAGCACGGTAGGGTGGGTGGGTGGGTGGGTGGGTGGGTGGGTGGGTAGGTGGGTAGGTAGGTAGGGAGGTAGGTAGGTAGGGTACTCACTACACTGTGTGCCCTTGACAGGGTCAGGGAGGCCTGTGCACGTGTCTGGTTTGTTGGGCACCGCCACCCTCCATCGAGACCCCAGCACATCGCAGTCTGTGTACTCAAAGTGGTAGTCGGACTGCAAGAAAAAACACACAGACTCACACTTCTCAGGTATTTATATATACTTTGTGTATAGAGCCTGAACAATGGATGAAATGCTCACAAGGTAGTCCTCTAATGTGACACTAGTTTTTGAAAAATAGGTGGAGTGTACTAGTTTGAGATCAGTGTATTGGGACTTTTTGGAACATGACATCACACAGGTTATGACCTAATTCACAGATATCCATTCAGAGTATATTCAAGTCAACTCCTAAATAAACTCACATTCATTTTGATCACCATTTTAATCATGCTCAGAGAGTCTAAAATTTGTGAAATAATACATTTTGACTGATGTAACTGTCTTAAAAATGTTATAACTGGCCAATACACATGATTTCTCAACATAATGCATCACCTTCAGCCGAATTTCCCTCTAAACTAGACCAACCCCCTTTCCAAATAGAAGGATTGGATCAATATTTGCGCAGTCAAGAGGCTGCTGCCTCACCTGTTGTCTTAATCTCCCTCACCTTGGGGTTATTGACTTATTTAGTAGCCAAGGAAAAAGATGGAAAAGCTACAGACCAGGCCAACCCTTCTGTCAACAACTCATTGCAATCATCTCTTAGCTAGTCATTACAACTACAGACAGAGGACAGGCAACATAAGATGTCTTGTTTGTTTCAAGTGGCTTTGTTATAGGTGTGATAGAGTGCCAACAAGAAACAGTAAACGTTAAGTCTTCCTTCGACAAAGGTTGCTGTAGGTGTAGCCCTCCCATCATAACGTCATCGTAAGAGTACTCTTTACTTAGAAGATGTAAGCAGTGAGTAAGTAAGCAGAATATAAAATGCATACTGAGAATATACAGAAGAGTACTGTCTCTTCCTAGCCTGGTCCCAGATAGAGTATGTTTGTACTATCATTCCAACTCCTTGTCACTCACTGACATGATAATTCCATAAGGGATTGGCAAGACAGCAGAAATGGACTGGCACTCAGGCTCTTCTCATAGCCACTGTGGAGTGCCGTGAGTCCTGACAAGCAAGGCTAGTACAGGGGTGAAAGTCAAGGCATCTACATAGGCCATTGGGCCACATATGTCAAGAATTACTGGACTACGTCTCAAATGACACCCTATTCCTAACCTAGTGCACTACTTTTAACCAGGGCCCATAGGACTCTGTTCAATAGTATTGCACTGTAGAACAAGACCACTTTGCAGAGTAAACCTAACCCCCACTCTGGACCATGTAGGATTAATAGTTAACAACCAGCAGACAAATGTTCCCTCGAACACACTTCTGTTTTTTATTAGTGCAGCTACATTAGCTTTTGTTTTAGAGATAAGGGGAGTGAGTGGGAGGAGAAGAGGGAGAGAGAGGGGGGAGGGAGACAGAGAGGTAGAAGAAGAGAGAGAGAGACAGGGAGACAGAGAGAGGAGAGAGAGAGTGGGAGAGGGAGTGAAAGTGAACCGTTGATGGATAAAATGAAAATTCATGAATTGAAGATGTGCTCTGCCTGGCTCGAATCTAATACTCCTTGTTCATAAAAACATGAGTAAACCGTGGCAACGGGACATTGTGACCCCGTCTCCTCATGGTCTCACAGGCACACACACACAGGTTCTGTCAGAAAACAAATAATTCTGATGAATCAGTCAGCCATGGTGTCCCTTCAACTTAATCTGCCTCTAAGCTCTCTCACCTTGAGGTAAAGGTGGCTGTAGGTTTCCTGGAACACATTGTCTTTACATGGGCCTAATCATGATGCCAAGTCACTTGGTGATGTTAGTTCTACTATAAACTGTTTTTGCTCCAGCTGATTTTGCTAAGCATTCATGAAATGTGTATAGCTTATGAATGTGTTATGTATGACTTAAGAATGTGTTATGACGTCTTTATGTAACCTTGTTAACCCAAACAGGGAATAATGTATGGGTCATATATATGGTGACAACTTCCAATACCAGCAAGCATGGTGCATATCAGCTCTCCATTCACACCCCAGCAACAACGCTATTGATACAAGAAATGCCTAGGCATTATCAAACAGCACAGTAGTTATGCAAATAGTAAGAAGAGAAAGTAGACTACAGCCAGGAGAGTTGTTAACTGGAGAACTAAGGACTTGCTTAAGGCAGAAAACTGTTGCACACACACAGGAATCTGACTATGACTAATAGAGGCTATGTAAGCAACACCAAACTAACTGACGCCATACCAGTGTAACACATGTCCATAAGAAAAATGCTGCTAGCAGAAGCCTCTACAGCAGGGGTACTCAAGTACTATTTGAGACAGTCCGGTCTAACAGATTTCCTAGGTGGAAAAGAACGGTCTGAATGGATATTGTCATTCATCAGCGTGATAACAAACCCCCACCTCACAACCCATGCGACCACCAACTGTTCACACCCCTCTTGTTGACAGAGAGAACATTTTGTAGTTTTAATGCTAATTTCCTACAATTCTACACATTTTGCCATGTCTTATGTGTGTTCATATGATACTGGGTTGGAAGCCCGACTGAGTTCGCCCCCCAAAAGAAACATTTCCATACACCCGCAATAACATCTGCTAAATACGTGCGTATGACAAATAAATGTTTTTATATGAAAATGTTTTATTTATTTATTTATTATTTATTTGGGACCCATGGTCCGTATTGACCCCGTTCTTGGTCCAGATCCGGCCTGCAGTTTGTCTGTTGAGTACGGGAGCTCTGCAGTACTGAATTCAGTTAACATGACATTGACAAACTTTTTAGGAAAGTAGAAAATTAGGCATCTATTGTTTTTACGGTTCATTTCTGTATAGGCTATGTCACACCCTGACCATAGTTTACTTTGTATGTTTCTATGTTTTGGTTGGTCAGGGTGTCATCTGAGTGGGCATTCTATGTTGGATGTCTTGTTTGTCTATTTCTATGTCTGGCCAGATATGGTTCTCAATCAGAGGCAGGTGTTAGTCATTGTCTCTGATTGGGAACCATATTTAGGTAGCCTGGGTTTCACTGTGTGTTTGTGGGTGATTGTTCCTGTCTCTGTGTTTTGCACCAGATAGGACTGTTTTAGGTTTTTGCACGTTTGTTGTTTTGTTAGTTTATTTGTGTACAGTTTCTTTATTAAAGTAAAATGAATAACAACCACACTGCATTTTGGTCCGCCTCTCCTTCTACAGACGAAAGCCGTGACAGAATCGGCTCTGAATCACCCACCTGTTCAGCGCAGCCAGAGCCTTCCGCCTCTACAGCGTTGCCGGAGTCTCCTGCCTGTTTAGCGCAGCCAGAGCTGCCAGTCCGCATGGAGCTGCCAGTCTGCATGGAGCAGCCAGTCTGCATGGAGCAGCCAGAGCTGCCAGTCTGCATGGAGCAGCCAGAGCTGTCAGTCTGCATGGAGCAGCCAGAGCTGTCAGTCTGCATGGAGCAGCCAGAGCTGTCAGTCTGCATGGAGCAGACAGAGCTGTCAGTCTGCATGGAGCAGCCAGCGTTGTCAGTCTGCATGGAGCAGCCAGCGTTGTCAGTCTGCATGGAGCAGCCAGCGCAGTCAGTCTGCATGGAGCAGCCGGAGATGCCAGTCTGCATGGAGCAGCCGGAGCTGCCAGTCTGCATGGAGCAGCCGGAGCTGCCAGTCTGCAAGGAGCTGCCAGTCTGCAAGGAGCTGCCAGTCTGCAAAGAGCTGCCAGTCTGCAAGGAGCAGCCAGTCTGCAAGGAGCAGCCAGAGCCGCCAGTCTGCATGGAGCAGCCAGAGCCGCCAGTCTGCATGGAGCAGCCAGAGCCGCCAGTCTGCATGGAGCAGCCAGAGCCGCCAGTCTGCATGGAGCAGCCAGAGCCGCCAGTCTGCATGGAGCAGCCAGAGCCGCCAGTCTGCATGGAGCAGCCAGAGCCGCCAGTCTGCATGGAGCAGCCAGAGCCGCCAGTCTGCATGGAGCAGCCAGAGCCGCCAGTCTGCATGGAGCAGCCAGAGCCGCCAGTCTGCATGGAGCAGCCAGAGCCGCCAGTCTGCACGGAGCAGCCAGTCTGCATGGAGCAGCCAGAGCCGCCAGTCTGCATGGAGCAGCCAGAGCCGCCAGTCTGCATGGAGCAGCCAGAGCCGCCAGTCTGCATGGAGCAGCCAGAGCCGCCAGTCTGCATGGAGCCGCCAGAGCCGCCAGTCTGCATGGAGCCGCCAGAGCCGCCAGTCTGCATGGAGCCGCCAGAGCCGCCAGTCTGCATGGAGCCGCCAGAGCCGCCAGTCTGCATGGAGCCGCCAGAGCCGCCAGTCTGCATGGAGCCGCCAGAGCCGCCAGTCTGCATGGAGCAGCCAGAGCCGCCAGTCTGCATGGAGCAGCCAGAGCCGCCAGTCTGCATGGAGCAGCCAGTCTGCATGGAGCAGCCAGAGCCGCCAGTCTGCATGGAGCAGCCAGAGCCGCCAGTCTGCATGGAGCAGCCAGAGCCGCCAGTCTGCATGGAGCAGCCAGAGCCGCCAGTCTGCATGGAGCAGCCAGAGCCGCCAGTCTGCATGGAGCAGCCAGAGCCGCCAGTCTGCATGGAGCAGCCAGAGCCGCCAGTCTGCATGGAGCAGCCAGAGCCGCCAGTCTGCATGGAGCAGCCAGTCTGCATGGAGCAGCCAGAGCCGCCAGTCTGCATGGAGCAGCCAGAGCCGCCAGTCTGCATGGAGCAGCCAGAGCCGCCAGTCTGCATGGAGCAGCCAGAGCCGCCAGTCTGCATGGAGCAGCCAGAGCCGCCAGTCTGCATGGAGCAGCCAGAGCCGCCAGTCTGCATGGAGCCGCCAGAGCCGCCAGTCTGCATGGAGCCGCCAGAGCCGCCAGTCTGCATGGAGCCGCCAGAGCCGCCAGTCTGCATGGAGCCGCCAGAGCCGCCAGTCTGCATGGAGCCGCCAGAGCCGCCAGTCTGCATGGAGCCGCCAGAGCCGCCAGTCTGCATGGAGCCGCCAGAGCCGCCAGTCTGCATGGAGCCGCCAGAGCCGCCAGTCTGCATGGAGCCGCCAGAGCCGCCAGTCTGCATGGAGCCGCCAGAGCCGCCAGTCTGCATGGAGCCGCCAGAGCCGCCAGTCTGCATGGAGCCGCCAGAGCCGCCAGTCTGCATGGAGCAGCCAGAGCCGCCAGTCAGCATAGAACTGCCAGGAGCCGCCAGTCAGCCAGACTCTTCCACATCCGCCAGTCAGCCAGACTCTTCCAGATCCGCCAGTCAGCCAGACTCTTCCAGATCCGCCAGTCAGCCAGACTCTTCCAGATCCGCCAGTCAGCCAGACTCTTCCAGATCCGCCAGTCAGCCAGACTCTTCCAGATCCGCCAGTCAGCCAGACTCTTCCAGATCCGCCAGTCAGCCAGACTCTTCCAGATCCGCCAGTCAGCCAGACTCTTCCAGATCCGCCAGTCAGCCAGACTCTTCCAGATCCGCCAGTCAGCCAGACTCTTCCAGATCCGCCAGTCAGCCAGACTCTGCCAGATCCGCCAGTCTGCCAGACTCTTCCAGAGCCGCCAGTCTGCCAGACTCTTCCAGAGCCGCCAGACTCTTCCAGAGCCGCCAGACTCTTCCAGAGCCGCCAGACTCTTCCAGAGCCGCCAGACTCTTCCAGAGCCGCCAGTCTGCCAGACTCTTCCAGAGCCGCCAGTCTGCCAGACTCTTCCAGAGCCGCCAGTCTGCCAAGATCTGCCAGAGCCTTCCTCCTCTCCTGTGCTGCCGGAGTCTGCCGCCTGTCCGGCGCTGCTGCCAGAGTCTGAAGAGCCCCTCTGTCCCGAGCTGCCCCTCTGTCCCGTGTTATTAAGTAGGGTTGCCGTGGCTAGGAGGTCACGGAAGCGGACAAGGTGGGGGAAGACTATGGTGAAGTGGGGGCCACGTCCAGCACCAGAGCCGCCACCGCGGACAGATGCCCACTCAGACCCTCCACGATTGGTTCAGGTTTTGCGGCCGGAATCCGCACCTTGGGGGGGGGGTGTACTGTCACACCCTGACCATAGTTTACTTTGTATGTTTCTATGTTTTGGTTGGTCAGGGTGTCATCTGAGTGGGCATTCTATGTTGGATGTCTTGTTTGTCTATTTCTATGTCTGGCCTGATATGGTTCTCAATCAGAGGCAGGTGTTAGTCATTGTCTCTGATTGGGAACCATATTTAGGTAGCCTGGGTTTCACTGTGTGTTTGTGGGTGATTGTTCCTGTCTCTGTGTTTTGCACTAGATAGGACTGCTTTAGGTTTTCGCACGTTTGTTGTTTTGTTAGTTTATTCGTGTAAAGTTTCTTTATTAAAGTAAAATGAATAACAACCACGCTGCATTTTGGTCCGCCTCTCCTTCTACAGACGAAAGCCGTGACAGGCTACCTCAGAGTGAATGTGTGTATGGGGTTGATGATGGTTCAGCAGTTTTAAAATGATTACATTTGACCTCAGCGCTTAAAATAAAATAAATAGAGAACAGTTGGGCTGTTGATTAGGTCTAGGGGTACAGTTCAGCACCTCTTACCACCAAGACTCCTTCTCCCACCACCCCCCATGCTGAAAAGTGTGATACAACAGTTAAAAAACCCACCTGACCCCCACTATCTTGAAATACCATAATATTACATCAGAATTCTAACAGACATACCAACAGCTTTGCATTTATTCTGTCCTATAACTGGCCATTCAGCCATGTGTGACTGTTTTGAATTCTATGGTTCTGATAACTCATTGCTTTTTGCATCATATTTCCATAAAGCCTACAATAGCAAACGTCTATTACTCATAAAATATTCCTACTAATTGTGTGAATATTTGAATTCTTCAAATACGATCAGGTTTCTAGATCATCTTTACTTATGATGGCTTGTTGTTTACAGTGTAGTGCATTTATGGAAGTCAAATTCAGAGGTTACTAACTGAGACGTAGGCTACATCAGACAACGTGTATGTCAATATGAATGAGTTCTGCTCCAACTGATCAGTCAATATGCTTTTCATAATGGACCATAAAAGGATGGATCATGTATTTTTAAAAGACAGCATTGAAAACTACAGGAAAATGTTTGCAATTATTCTGTAGAAATTCCCAGCTAGTTAATAGAAACGTTACAGTTTAGTTAAATTATCTGAAATCCGAGTTATACAAAATAAATGTACAATTATGTGAAGCAATGCAATAGGTTTTGTTTAGGTTACCCAATGAAGTGCACTTTATGTTATTGTTAAGCCATATGGGTGAAAATACAGTCAATTAGTTACAATTATGTTAAAAGGCAACTTATCATTCCATGCTCCTTACCTCTTTGCATATGGGCAAATCACTGGACGCATAAATTTGAACAAAAAATAGCAAAAGAAGCTGAAAACTGTGTGAAGCTTTCATCTTTCTTGAGCAGCAGGTAGTCTACAATTAACAGCTTGCTGGTCCACTCCACGCTGGAGGTGAAACTCATGCGGGGCGGAGAGTTGAATTTATGCCACGACAGCTGGCAGCATCCTCGAGCAGTCTACCTATGAGGCGCAGGCGCTTTCACTCTCTAGATAGCGCTCTGAAAATAATTAAATAAAATGCTCGTTTTTACATTTTTATTATTCAATTAATGGTCAGCATGATTGTGTATATTTTACTGACACAATCAATTATCTTTCGCATTCAAAAATTCCGGGGTATTTGCAGGCATTACCGCACTCCACAGGTGCTTTTTGACATAATTAGTGCTATCCGGGATCCTTGGGACGTCCATATACTAAACCCCTACCCTTACCCTTATCAAACTCCTGAACGGCTTAACCCTTACCTTAACCATTTTAAACGTCAACCTCAATGGGAGGTTTGGACGTCCCAATGAATCCGGATAGCGCGGCCCTTTTTGACAAGTGCACGATATTGTCAAATGAAATTAGGCCTTATGCATTTTTATTCGGCCCATTTGTTTGGTAAACAGGGATTAGACAAAAAAATGTTAGGCAATTGTTTTTTGCACATTTTTGTTTTTATGAAATATAGCCAATTTTGACTTTGTGGCTGTTGTATCTCGTGGACTGGAAACGCCTGGCAAGACACGGCAATTGGTTGGGTTTACATAGTAGGAAACATGAACGTGATATTACAGGGTACACTCATTGTTTTATATTTATTTTTCATTACAATATTGTTTGCCATAAATAATATCCTAGTCATTAATCATCAACTCATTATCAATTATGTCGTTTTTTAAATGCTTGTTTTTTTTGTTGATGCTTCACATCGCTTTGAGATGTCTTAAATGAAAATGAATAGCGCTTGCTAAATACCTTCAATAAATTACATTAGTCAAAATTGGCAAACCTAAACCTTTCGTAAACTCACATTTCTGCAAAGGATAAGGAATAGGTAAATATTTTAATAAATTATATATGTGGATGAGGTGTCACAATGAATCGCCTAGCAACCATGGTGAGTTAGTCAACATTCTAGTGCGACAAACAAGGGGATACAATTCGGCGGCAAGAGCATGTGTTTATCATCCTCAACATTGTAACATTTCCAGCTTTTATAATGCCACGAACGAGAGATCCCTTTCCTTTTCCTAAAACTGAGAACGACTACTCATTGACTGGGGCAAGGCAATGTCAGGTGGGCCTAAATTGCAGCTCTAGCACTGATGATATTTAGCATTTTTTTTTGCCTAAAATATGTTTTTACTTTTAAGTAGGCCTACATGATTTCCGCTATTTAATCAGTCTATGCATTCTTCCTTCCAAATTAACAGAAAGAGCCATTTGATAAACCAACTCACATAGCTCAAAATGACGAACCGTGGAGTCGTCTAAATGACAGGGCTACTCTAGCCAGCATTAGGAGGAATGTCCGGTATCATGACCGGCAGGTAGGCTAATATTATTTCTCTATAATAGGCCTATGCCTATTATTAGCTTGACACAAAGGACAACATGAAAATAATGTGTACTAGCCAAATTCAGCTAGCTAGTACAATATAAACTTATTTGACTTGACTGATTCATGCACACATTTTATCAGAAACTGAAGAAATTCAGAATTTACATCACAAAATTACATACAAACAGAACGATCACCTATCACATTACTGTACTCTCTCCCAACCAAGGCACCTAAAGACAGCCTAGACTTCCATTTGAAATCAACCTATGACCACCACCAAGAGTTCCTCAGTAGTAAGAACCAGACCTTATACCAGAGGGAGACTTTTACTGACGACCATGGGTGAGTGTGATGGAACCGGGGGGAATGCTCAACTGTGGTGCTGCTGTAGTCGAGAGCTCTGGTCAAAAGTATTGTACTATATAGGGAATAGGGTGCCGAACAGAAGCTGCGGGAAGAGATTAACTCAACTAATGTAAAACTAACTCTGTAGGAGGACTCTGAAGAACCGTGGAAAACATGAAGCGCCCTTGTGTGAAACCAAGACAGAAGTTAAAGTATGGATGAACTCACAGAAGTCTTCCATCTACAGCATTGAGGGAACAATAGGTAAGATTTCAATACAACCCTGATGACTTGTTCAATAAATAATTGATTAGTGAATACTTAGCGAATACACGCAGGCAATAAGAGGATGAGTAGGACTGAAATCCAATCTATAATCAGGTAGTGTGTGAAAGGAACATCTATCGTCATCTCAGCTACTTCTTGTGACTGGTTATTTTACTGGGACTCCTAAAATATTTTTGTCCTAGTTCTGAGCTAATTCTAAAAGCCCTGGGCCTGGCCAGGTATGAGTGAAATCAGTTCTCTACTAGCCTAGGCAGGGCATTTTCCCTAACAATGTATGATAAGATGTATTTTTTTTGTCTCCACAGAATCTCATCACAACGCCTCTACTAACAGGGGATACTCCAGGAAGCACGACGGGGGATTCTACTCCACCTAATAATACTGTCACACAACTCACTCAGTGGGCGATGGACATCACTGAACTTCCAGTGAACTACCCCCTACACAAGATCATTACTATATTTAAGTATTCAAGTCACTGAAACATCTTAAAATATAAGCATTCCTTAACTTTGACAGCATAGTTGTTGAGTGGTGGTTGCATTTTCAGCACAGAAGCCAACAGTTGTGTGAAAGTATGAACCTTATAACATCAAAATGTTTGTTTGGTTGCACATTGATCAAATGTTTTTGTTGCCACCCAGGCTTTTAAAAATGTTAATGGGGAGGAAGCAGTAGAGCCACTGAATTTCTGTTATAAAACTAACCTGGCACACGTGTTTCCCTTCTCTCCATAAACGCTAACTCCATTATCTGGCTAAAATAATTGTGCACTTGTGATCTAGCTTGCCTGGACAAGGGTTGGCTTGCGAGCTAGCCAGAAAAGTTTGCTAAGAAGCTAGTTATCCACCTACAACAGTGTCAATTATCGTCTCAGGCAGTAATTTATAGCAGATCAGAATCGCTGTTATACTCATTGGCCAGTGTGGAGAATGAGGTAAAACTGCACAACTCCTCGGCACTAGTATATCTGATCGAGTCATCACTTCTGACCACAATTTATTGTGGAGCCCTGAAGTTCATGCTCATTGCCTCTGGAGCTCGCATGTCGGGTACTATCATTTCAGAATCGGGGCAAGGTCAAACCCCAACCAGATCAAATCAGACCACTGTGTAGAACTATAAACCTAAAACAATCACACACTCATTCAGGCACACAACACTCACATACATACCACCATTCAAACAAAACTGACCGTACTACCGCGTTGTTGAATTTATAGAGCGCAGAGAATCATGGGAACTCGGAGGAAAGAAAGGTTAGAGTAAAATATAGCGTGCCCTCGTGTGGCCATCAATGGTAATGTGGGCATATCTTGTAATGAGTAGGCCTACATTTGCTTGTTTACAATAAACCACACAACATACAGAGTACTAGTCAAAATTTTGCACACACCTACTCATTTAAGGGTTTTTCTTTATGGAATCATGTAGTAACCAAAAAAGTGTTAAACAAATCTAAATGGATTTTAGATTATTCAAAGTAGCCACCCTTTGCCTTGATGACAGCTTTGCACTCTTGACATTCTCTCAACCAGCTTCATGAGGTAGTCACCTGGAATGAATTTCAATTAACAGGTGTGTCTTCTTAAAAGTTAATTTGTGGAATTTCTTTCCTTCTTAATGCGTTTGAGCCAAACAGTTGTGTTGTGACAGGGTAGGGGTGGTATACAGACGATAGCCCTATTTGGTAAAAGACCAAGTCCATATTATGGTTCAAATATGCAAACCGTCCATCATTACCTTAAGACATGAAGTTCAGTCAATCCGGAAAATGTCAAGAACTTTTCAAGTTCAGTAGCCTTCATTTAAAAAAAAATCTGTATTTGAACTATTTTCTACATTGAAGAATAATAATGATGACATCAAAACTATGAAATAACACTTTTTTGGTTACTTCATGATTCCATGTGTTATTTCATAGCATTGATGTCATCACTATTCTTCTACAATGTAGAAAATTGTAAAAAAAAAAAAAAAAATAAAGGCTTTGTCCTTTCCAAACTTTTGACTGGTAATGTACATATATATAAATACCTTATAAATTGTTAAAATGCATTTATTTACTGTGATATATTGGAAACACTTTGTTTCCATGTTCACCCTCATCCACATCTTAGAAAATCACACTTATAAAAACATACACTTTGCATCTCTGTACTGGCAAATGTTAAGATGTGGTTCAGATCATTAGTGTCATGTTTCATGTCAAATTAATGGCTATATTATACATTGGTCCTGTGTAGGTACATTAGTCCAAAGTCCTGAACCCCAACAGCACTAGTCACACAATGGTGAAGCCTCACTCTTCACTCAAGTAACTGGCAGTAAATTCAACAAGACTGGCACTTGGAATATATTTACACCAGTACCATTTGTCTTGCAAACCCCCCCCCACATAAAATCTCAAAACTCTATTAACAGAAATAGATAAATCAACCACCCCATTTTGACCATTGACTGCACACAGGGGGACACTCATTTGTTGATCTCTGTGTCAGTCAGTGTCTTTTTCATCACCGTTCCAAATAAAATAAACATCTCACTTCAGAAAGTGAAGGGTGTGTGGCGTGTTGACAGACAGAAGACCACATTTCAAAAGTGTGTAGCCCCGTCCTCTTTTCTTGCCACATTGTTCATTGGTTCCAAGCTCAGCGGCAGTGTCCATGTAGCCTCGTCCCAGATCTGTTTGTGCGGTCTTGCCAAATCCATTGTTGTCATTGTCAAACAAATCTGGGACCAGACTAGACAGTCCAGCCTCCTATTTGGTCATTTCAGAAAGAGAACGTAAAACGCCATGGTCACACAGGATAGAGCCACTGTCAGGTGAAGTCTGGTCCCAATCACAGATGCTGTTGAGCCAATAACAAAGACAATCAAGGTGATATCAAGTTGTAAAAAACATCAAATTTCACACTCATTAGAAAAGCCAGTGGAGGTGTCTGTGCAAAATGCACAAGTGATATGCATGAAATCATGCTTAACTTTCTCTTTTAGAAAGCATATGTTTAGGGGTGCCTGATTTAACGCTGTTGACTAATTATCAATCTCTGGCATGTTATTTTGGGAGGCACCATCTTATTCCTATTAAATACCTTTGAAGAACACACCCCAGACCCCTCTCTTCTCTGCCAGCAGCCAGCCCTTCACTCGAGGCACTTTCTTCAGGTAAGCACACGTGCAGATGAACAGCAAGCCGAACACCAGTAAACCATCCAATGAATACACTGTTCAGAGAATTATAGCAAATTGATGTATACATTTCACAGATTTGTTTTGTACAGTTTTTGAAATTAGCTAAAGTTACCGAATTGTGCATTTCAAGCAAGTTTGAATCTCATTTAGGGCTTTTGACATTAATGGCTTGTGCTGTGAGCCACGTCTCCACATTAGCTAACTTTAGCTAGTTGGCTTGCTAACAACACCTGAACTTCCTGGTGGCTAAAGTTAGTTAGCTAACTACGTTAGTAAGCAACTGTACTTCCATTTGTTTCATGATGCCGAAATAAGCGTCGCATACCGTTTGCCATTTTCACAGGTTGTAGTTACTGCCAAAGCTTTTAAAATCAGTAATGTATCTGTATGCTTCTTGTCGTCTGTTTAGTAGTTATACATGAGCGACTTCTGTAAACCGGCTGATCAGTGGAGCTCGAAATACGTCGATTTGAGTGCTACTGGAAAGGAAGGACTAATGGATCGACGAGCAAGCAGCATCACAGGAACAGAAGGAATGCTGGAAGCAAAGGTAGGCAGCTACGACATTTGTATTTGTTTGACCAGATAAACATTTACATGTATCTGAGTAGTACAAAAATCTGATGGCTTTTGAGACACACTAGTACATGAACGCCAGTTGCAAAACCATTCTATTCCATATATGGTACAATAATGGTGCATCTCTAAGTGGAATCTTTTCCTTTTCTACTTCCATCTGCATTCTGCACTGATTTGAAGAGCTGAACTGGACCTATGTGATGTTTCCAGATCTGTGAGGAAAGGAGACAATAAGAGGAAGCCACTTAGACTATTAAAATGCACCCCATGTGTAGGAAAATCCACCTCTCTCTATTCACATTTAGGGATGGTTTTCCTAACAGATTGGTCCTGGACTAAAAAGCGCTTTCAATGGAGAATCTCAATTTGTGATGTTTTTTTAGTCCAAGATTAGGTTTAATCTGTGTCTGGGAAACCGAATGTCTAATTATATATATATATATATATATATATACATATATATATATGAATATGAATATACTGTTCAGAGAAATATACTAGGTATATATCTAAAGTAGCAAGCAAGCATACTCTATCACTCTTTTACTCCCCCGGCCTGTTGGTTTGTGTAACATTCCAGTATTAGACTTATTGAAAACACCCTACAGTAATAGCAACCATATATTAAGTCATTTACTTGAAAGCATAAAGGCCTTAGACCATGTTGTCCGATTTACTAGACAGCATTAAAGGGCTCAGCTGTCAAGGAGTAGATTCCCAAAGATGCTGAGAGGACTGCCATCACTGCCATGTTATCTTGGTTTAAAAGCAGCATAGCAACTCCGCTTGTTTATTCTGCATTACATTACATTTGTAATTCGGAGTGGTTAAAAGCAGCATTGATGTCCACGGCAATTAGCTAATCTGACGTCCCACTCCCTGGGGGTTGTGGTTAGTGGTGAGGCTTAGCTTGCGTCTCAAATGGTGCCCTATTCCTTATGTAGTGCACTACTCTTGACAAGAGCCCTGGTCAAAAGGAATGCACTATATAGAGAATAAGGGTGTCATTTGGGACGCACAATAATCTTGAATAGCGTAACGGGATTACAGGGGTTGCCTACTACCACTGTGTGTTGACAACTGGTAGGTTAAAACATTGAACTGTAACCTACAGACAGTCTTCTACTCAGCGACCGCACTACTATGTTGGATTCAGAAGCCAGAAAGAAGCAGACACCTGTCTGTCTCGAGGTGTGTGACATTTGACAATGGACTATTGAATAAGAGAGAGGGGGATCTTGTAGCTTGATAGAAATGGGGGACTGTGGCGATCGTGCCATGGAAGGGTCATACAGCACAAAGAAAGTGAGTCTATTTATTATCATCTGAACTCCTGTCTGAACTGGAGGCTCAACGGTCATATCTGGTTGTCTGTTGGCCACCTGTCACAGGTGGTGGTGACCATAGAAATATAATTATGTTATATTTCTATGGTTAACAACTGATTCTGTTCAACACAGAAACGTATCTGATCTGTGATGATGATGATTGATAATGTCCTTTAAAGATTGGATTCCATGTTCATTATGCATTAGTCCATTGGATGTTTTTATGGGGTTATATTCAAGGCAGAGCAACAACTTTACAGTGTCTATATTTAGTCAGTAATAGACCATTACAGACAGTGTGTGGAAGGACAATTGGCCTAGCGTCATCCGGGTTATGGGAGGGTTTAGCCAGGGTAGGCCGTCATTGTAAATAAGAGTTTGTTCTTAACAGCCTTGTCTAGTTAAATAAAGGTTAAATTAAACAATACAATAAATAATAATGTTACCACTAATGGCCACAAGGTGGCCAAGTGGGCTGTCAAAAATGGATCATCTGAATCTAGCAAGAAGGGACAAACTTCTTATTGAACTGGTTTGACCATAAACTGATGATATAGTGATACAAATTCAATCTAAGAGGTTGTCCCCTCAATAAATGAATACATAGTTGTTTTGATTTAGCACAATGATATGAAATGATGTGTGTCAGAGTTTGATGTAGCGGTCTAATCTCCCGACTCCAGAACACATATGCCCCCTCGGCAACGGTGCCTGAATGGTTTGGGAGAAAACAGACCAGTAGACCAGATTGGACTGGTCTGGATGATGACTGGCATTCACACAGTCCTTAACTTTGGATCTGTCCCAGTCTCCGTCCCCGGCTTTGTCCTCTTAATCCTCCATTTCCAGATCAACACCCTGCTGGGACCTGGCTCCAAGAGGGAGGGAGGGGGAGCGAGAGAGAGGATAGTGCTTGGCACCATACTGTCTTTAATATAGAGTGACATGTCTTATATGGCACATTTCCATGCAGGATTTACACCAGTGTTTTACCCAAAAGGCTCAGACTTTTCTAGTTCCATCTACGTGGACCTGCAACCGTGTCGCACTGGGCCATAGCTCCGTCAGACATGCTCTCACTTGGGGCAAAAGCCAAGCCACTGATACTTTTCCAGCTGGAATTTGCATAACAATGGCTAACTGTGAACTTTAAGAACTTTAACACCTTATAAAGCAACTGTTTTGATTATGCAGAGGTTGACTCTTCTCTTCACAAGTCCTCACTGTCAGCCCTAGCTATGGAAACACAATTTCCGTAGTATAACATAAGGGTGTATACACTATTGTAACACCGACGTTAAAGTTGAAAAGCGGCAATAGACAGACATGCAGGCACAACTTGGCACAGCATAGGGCATGCTGGGTAGTTGATGGGCTGCAGGACCAATAGCAGTCACTTCCCACAGCCTCCTTGTCTCCAACATATTATGTGTGCAGAGCCATCAGTCCAGCACGCATGACAATCTAGACCTGGAGTGTTGACATTACTGTGGCCTGGAACAAGATGGGTTTTGACTTTGTCTGTCTTAGTGAAAGGCCAGTCACAACAACTGCAGTCTGCCATCTGCCCGCTGGTTAATATGATACTATCCATGAGGCCTACTTCCAAACAAGAGTTGATTTCAACTCCTGGGTGTGGCTGGCAGAGGCATGTGCTCTGCTGTGTGCGTACTAGAAGGGACAGTCTGTTATGATGATTTGATTCTCTCTCACCAGCTGTGGTAGCCATTTCTGTACTTCCAATCGTAACACTTTACGATACATTCACCTTCATAAAGACTTAAACAAGTTTTATAATAAGGCTATTACATGGTTTAAAAAGGTGCAAAAGTTGTTCAGTTCTAATAGCTTGGTGTTTTCTTTTCATCGGCCTCCAGGGTATATTGAGAAGGACAAAACATCCATCGTTATGTACCACGATCTCTCATATTTGTTTATTTTTGCCATAAAATAGTTAACATGGCATTGTTATCACGGTGACATTAAAGCTCCTGTGGTGATGATGAGCTTGAGAATGGGCCAGGGAAACCTTGGCAACCTTGAGGGTGGAGCCAAACATTTGATAAGACCTGACGATCTGAAAGGGTGATAAGACGCGTTACATGATTCAGTCGTCAGCCATTGGCTCCCTCTGTGTGATAGCGCTTTGAGTAAATACAGACGACATGCGTTAAGAGCCAGGGATGGTACTTCCTCTTGTAGCACCTATGTAATTACACAACCTAGATCCCACAGGGCAAATCAATAAGCAGCTTGATTAACCAAGGGACGACTTGATTACATAGCATATTGTTTGATTAAAAGGTGTTCTGTGATGGATATTGTTTTGCACTATAGGAAAATAATACACACACACACACATCTACTGTTTCATAGCAGATTCTGGAGATGGTGATCAAATAGCATGTGGAGCAAACGTTGAAAGAGATTCCACTATGTGGCTCATTGACAGTGTCTTCATCAGTTCTCTGTTTTACACCGTATCCTTGGTACCATGTGGTGTGGCTGTGTTGTTCCCTACTGCATCATATTACAGGACCACATGCAGTGCAATGTTTGTTATACTCTGCTTGAGTTAATTAATGATTTCCTCTCTTTTCTCCCTCACCTTTCAGGTGCTTCCTCAGCGGCCAGGATTTCGACACCACCGAAAAGGTATATCTATAGTAAAACCGAGTACTGATTCAATTCATGAATTATGTGATCTAGATTTGATGGTACAAGTTGACTTGTGCTAACCTGAGTGCCTGTCCATTTTTGCTCTCTTGTCAATTCCTTATGGAATTTTCTGACAGCAACAGAGCTGGCAAGAATCAGGCTAGACTTGTGCCAAATCATCTGAAAAATAATGAACCCTTTCCTCTCCTGGAGAGAACTATGTGTGCCGAGAGCCCCTGTCCCGGCAGTCTACAGAGTTTAGTGAGGTCCCGGAGGGGACTCAGACCCAGTCCCAGCAGCCACCCAGGGTGAAACTGAATGGCTCCCCTGTGGAGACACCCAGCCACCACGACCTGCACCGCGAACTACTGCTCAGCACCAAACGGTTGGTTAATAATATATGCCATTTAACAGAAAATTGTATTCAAAGCGACAGTCATGCGTGCATACATTTTACGATTGGGTGGTCACGGGAATCAAACCCGCTACCCTGGCATTACAAGCACCATGCTCTACCAACTGAGTTACAAAGGACCAACTTGAAATAAAGACTCACATATACTTACAATATACACAGAAATAGACTAAAGGTTCTATTATACAGTGCATTTGGAAAATATTCAGACCCCTTCCCTTTATTCACATTTTGTTGCATTACAGTATTGTTCTTAAATGGATTAAATTGTCCCCCCCTCATCAATCTACACAATACCCTATATCAACAAAGCAAAAACAGGTTTTTAGACATTTTTATTTACATAAGTATTCAGACCCTTCACTCTGAGACTCGAAATTGAGCTCAGGTGCATCCTGTTTCAATTGATCATCCTTGAGATGTTTCTACAACTTGATTGGCGTTCAACTGTGGGAAATTCAATTGATTGAACATGATTTGGAAAAGCACACACCTGTCTATATAAGGTCTCACAGTTGACAGTGCATGTTAGAGCAAAAACCAAACCATGAGGTTGAAGGAATTGTCCAAGACAGGATTGTGTCGAGGCAAAAATCTGGGGAAGGAACATGTTTGCAGAATTGAAGGTCCCCAAGAACACAGCAGCCTCTATCGTTCTTAAATGGAAGAAGTTTGGAACCACCAAGACTCCTTTTAGAGCTGGCCGCCCGGCCAAACTCAGCAGTCGCGGGAGAAGGGCCTTGGTCAGGGAGGTGACCAAAAATCTGATAGTCACTCTGACAGAGCTCCAGAGTTCCTCAGTGGAGATGGGAGAACCTTCCAGAAGGACAACCATCTCTGCAGCACTCCACCAATCAGGTCTTTATGGTAGAGTGGCCAGATGGAAGCCACTCCTCAGTAAAAGGCAGTCCGCTTGGAGTTTGCCAGAAGGCACCTAAATCGATCGAACATCTCTGGAGAGACCTGAAAATAGCTGTGCAGCGACACTGCTTTGTAATTATGGGGGTGTTGTGTGTAATTGATTTTTTTTATTTTATATTTTTAATACATTTTAGAATAAGGCTGTAATGTAACAGAATGTGTAAAAAGTCAAGGGGTCTGAATACTTTCTGAATGCACTGTACATCTCAAAAGTTTTAAGAAAGATCACATCTGCCAATGCATAAACAAATTTAATTGTGCAGATACACTACATGGCCAAATTAGTGGATTCTGCTACTTCAGCCACACCCATTGCTGACAGTTGTATAAAATTGAGCACACAGCCATGACAAACATTAGCAGTAGAATGGCCTGTACTGAAGAGCTCAGGGACTTTCAACGTGGCACTGTCATAGTGCCACCTTTCCAAAAAGTCAGTTAGTCAAAATATCTTCCCTGCTAGAGCTGCCCCAGTCAACTGTAAGTGCTGTTATTGTGAAGTGGAAACGTCTAGGAGCAACAATGACTCAGCTGCGAAGTGGTAGGCCACACAAGCTCACAGAACGGGACAGCTGAGCGCTGAATCGCGTAGCACGTAAAAATCGTCCTCGATTGCAACTCACTACCGAGTTCCAAACTTCCTCTAGAAGCAATGTCAGCACAATACCTGTTTGTCGGGAGCTTCATGAAATGGGTTTCCATGGCCGAGCAGCCGCACACAAGCCTAAGATCACCATGCACAATGTCAAGCATCGGCTCTGGAGCAGTAGACACGCATTCTATGGAGTGACGAATCACACTTCAACAACTGGTAGTCCGACGGAGGACTCTGGGTTTGACGGATGCCAGAAGAATGCTACTTGCCCCAATGCATAGTGCCAAACTGTAAAGTTTGGTGGAGGAGGAATAATGGTCTGCGGCTGTTTTTAATGGTTTCAGGCTCGGCTCCTTAGTTCAAGTGAAGGGAAATCTAAACGCTTCCGCATACAATGACATTCTAGACAATTCTGTGCTTCCAACTTCGTGGCAACAGTTTGGAGAAGGCCTTTTCATGTTTTAGCATGAAAATGCCCTCGTGCACAAAGGAAGTTCCATCTAGAAATGGTTTGTCGAGATCGGTGTGGAAGAACTTGTCAGGGCTCTTTGCAGGCCTGTCGTCAACCCCATCAAACACCTTTGGGATGAATTAGAATGCTGACTGAAAGCCAGGCCTAATCATCCAACATCAGTGCCTGACCTCACGAATGCTCTTGTGACTGAATGGAAGCAAGTCCCCGCAGCAATGTTCCAACATCTAGTGGAAAGCCTTCCCAGAAGAGTGGAGGCTGTTAGAGCAGCAAAAAGGGGGGACCAAACTCCATTTGAATGCCCCTCATTTTGGAATGAGATGTTCGAAGAGCAGTTGTTCACATATTTTTGTACATGTAGTGTAATTGTTTGTGTGTGTGGGATAAACCATATTTGTAAGCTAATAACGAATCAAATAAGAAAATGTGTGAAATATATAAAGCAATGTTGGAACTGGTCAATAGGTTTCATGTAGAGAATGTGAGTGAAAGCGCATAGGTCTACTGATGGTGCTTTTATTCCCAGTTGTAGTGTGTGTGTGTGTGTGTGTGTGTGTGTGTGTCATTTTCATTTATATTTATGGCTCTGTCTGCCTCATGGCATGGCACATACATACTTGTAATGACATTACAGTGATATTACAGTTCACGTGTTATACACTGAGGCCTGAGGACGGTGTATGTCATACCCTTTTCACGCAACCATCCCAACTCGATCCATACTCTTCTGGCTTTGATATTTTCTTTTCACATTGTAGACAGAAATGCAGGCACCGCTTGGCACAGCACAGAGCAAGCTGTGCCTGCATGGTCTCGCAACTATGTTGGATGCAAACCAGGCCGGCACAGTACACCTCTGCTTGGCTCAGTAGTGTGAATATGTCTGAATATGTTGTCTGTTGTGCCTCCTTTTAGAGGCCTGTTACCGGGAGAGAAGCCTGAGCTGAAGCGAGTCCTGGAACAGAGGAGGCTGGAGCAGCATAAAGAGCAGGAACTGGCTCTACGGCCTCCTTTAGAACTGGAGACTGAACTACGCAAGAGACAGCAGATACTGCTGGAGGTAGTACACAGACACACACACAGAAACACACACACTATGTAGTTAACAGTAAGAGGATAAACAAATGGGGTATTTACAAAAATAGGCTATGACCATGTTTGAGAAGAAAAAAGTTACTGGATCCAGTGTGACTCAGTTGGTAGAGCATGGCGCTTGCAACGCCAGGATTGTGGGTTCGATTCTCATGGGGCACCAGTATGAAAAAGTTGTTATAAAATGGATGCACTCACTACTGTAAGTCGCTCTGGATGAGATCCTCTGCTAAATTAATAAAATGTCAAATGAAGTGTCTGAAATGAGTCTACTTTTGTGTTTCAGTATGAGCAGGAGGAGATCAGGCGTCGAGAGGAGCAGGAGAAAGGTGTCCCTGAGTTTGTTCGCGTGAAGGACAACCTGAGGCGCACACAGGTGTCTGGGCAATGAAGGCCACATGATGCTCTGTCCCTTCCCATCATCCCCCGCAGCCTCCCACCACAAAGGCTCTGGCTGGGGCCCGTTTCTACACCCAAGAGTCAAAAGACTGCACTTCTACGCCTCCCTCACCACAATGGTTCTGCCATTACAATGCGACCACCCTCCTGTTTCACCCTCCACCAACCTCCACTGTGCCCCATAACCTACAGCTATATGATGAGGGTCAACTTCACTGCAGCAAGTTACTGAAAAGACTGGGACTGATATGCATCTCTTGCTGGACTGTTTATACTTTGAAAAAAGCTAATAAAGAATCAAATAAGAAAATGTGTGAAATATAAAGCAATGTAGGAAATGGTCAATAGGTTTCAATGTAGGAACTGGTTTCATGTAGAGAATGTGAGTGAAAGCGCATAGGTCTACTGTAAATGATGTGTATGTTCAGGACAAATATTTTCTTCTTTATGAATAGAGTCATTATTTTTCTAAGTATTTTGTATTATTTTACTAGAAACACTTTTTGTTTTGAAGTCTGCATTCAAGTCAGTCACTTGGTTTACAGCAGCATAGTGTCAACGTGTAAGTGTGTTCATTTTTGGGTTTGTTTATTTCTTTCAAAGTCCATAAATTAAGTATAGGTTACTCCACTATTGGACACATGACAGTGACTGGAACTCTCGATTTTTGTCGTTAAAGCATTAGTTGTCACTCATAGCTAAACCACCAATGACAGATGGTATTAGTCCTATTCGTTTGAATTAATCGTTTGCCTGTTCTTGTTGCTCTTTTTCTTTTTAAGCAATGTGTTTATCAAGAAGACAATAAAGATTTCCAGGATTACAATGATTCCTTTTTCAATAACCCTTGTGTTCTAGAATCTACAGGGACAACAACTTTGAGAATCGATACTTGGGTAGCTCTCCTGGGCTCAACAGTTCCCTCTCACTGCGGTCTTTCACATGGCAATAGGACTTAATTAGCTGATCTTTTCATTCCATCACGGGATGAGCAAAAAAACTGGCCATCTGGAGGGGTGGGGGAGGGGTAGCTATAACGACATGCTCTTCCTCTCCCCTCCCGGCAGTAAAGGGATGTCCGCGGGTCTGGGGGTGGGGTAAACATGGGTTGCTTATTTAATTTAAATGTATTCTACAATCCATAATTCTCCTTGGGTGACTAAGTAAATGCTTATATTACTCATAACTGTAGGGCTGGCTAATAGCCTATCTGAGAAAACAACTAGTCTAAATTCAGCATTGTAAAATTTTGAATGCATGTCACGCATTCAAATCAGTGGCTGTAAGTCTAATGCTATTTATTATTCAAGCGACAGGCTCCAACACACCAGCCAGCTGTCCACCGGCACTCGCCTCTGCCACTCCCCCAAACTTTTCTTTCCTCCAGCTATCATTCTCTACTATCATGTCCCCCCTCCGAGTGTCGTGTGCTGTGTCAATAGGGCAGAGCGTGTCTGGAGAAAAAAATGCTCTCGATTAAAAATGTTCCTTGTAGATGGGGGAATTAACCAACATAAAGTTACATTTATTTTATTTTTTTAATCGTTAAGAAACTATACCACGTAAAATAAGAAGTCTGTCAAATTCACAACTCACAACAGTTGATCCACTCATTTGCATTTGGGAAACTGAACTCACAGCTCAAGTGAGACAACCCTCTCTCTTTCCAGATAATGGTATGATCTGAGGACAGATGTCCCACCAGAGAACGGAACGCCGCCCCCCAATGCCCATCACACATCTGACTTGAGAAAGACTCGACATGCTGTGAAGTCCTCAGGATTGCTGGACCAACGCGTTTAGAAGGTAAAAACATTCACATTTTATGAACGTATTGTTGTTATATGGGAAAATGAAAATACAGTTACAGTGACAGGGTATTGCACTCTGGTTGAAACAACGTAGACAGGGATAAACTATGAGCAACTGATACAAAGTATAATTCGATGTTATATTGCAGCTATATGAGTTCTGTGTGACTGAGGATGCCTTTTCAACTCTGAAAGTATGCTTTATTTCAGACATCAAACTTCTTTTTTTTACTTTAGATGAGTCACTCTCAGACATCCTGTTATTTTACATGGTTATTATTTGTCTGATAAACTGTGAGTCGTGACAATTGCTAAACAATTGCTAAACGTCTACTTCCCAGAATAAAAATTGCAATAGTCCTGGAATATTACTCAGCGAGAGTGTGTCGAGTCTTAACACACTAGTCATTTCAATGACACAATAATGAGTAGATCCTGCCACATGTTGAAGGCTATTTAACACAGGAAGAGGAGACACAAGTAGCTAATGTCATGGTCTCACATAACAAGCCTTTTGTCTGAACAAAAAAAAAGTTTATTGGTGTCATTTTCATCCATTGCCACTACACAAGAATGTTGTCCATTTGAAATTGTTGACAAACAACTCCCACTGACCTGTAACACCTCAGTGTTAATTCTGCTTCGGCACTTGCAAAGTTGAATTGTTTACTTGTGACAAGCACATAGATGATTTGACAAAATGACCCGTAGGGTAAAGGAAAAGAGCCAGAGATACTATGAAAGGGCGAAGAAGCTAAGTCAGCCAGTCACACATCCTGTTGCCATCATTTACAGGGATTGACCACTATTAACTCGTCTTGAGGCCCGGAGAGTCAAAGAAAGCCATATGTCTTGATCTTGGAGAACAATGGAGGATCTCTGCTTAGGACTCTGTATTTATATTGTCTTTGGTCTGCAACAGAGGTGCTGTGTCTGGCTAGAATATGGCCTCCACCTCCAGGAACCAGGAAAGTATGTGTTGCTCATTACTGTAACTTTTATTATTGTCTCCATTGGAAAACAAAGCCTTTAATAATGATGACACCGTTCTGACACCTCCCGAGTGGCGCAGCGGTCTAAGGCACTGCATCTCAATGCAAGTGGCGTGACTACAGTCCCTGGTTCGGATGCAGGCTGTATCACATCCTGTCCTGATTGGGAGTCCCATAGGCCAGCGCACAATTGGCCCAGCGTCGTCTGGGTTTGGCCCGGGGTAGGCCGCCATTGTAAATAAGAATTTGTTCTTAACTATATATAGTATTGATGGGCATTGGATTGAAGATTAATTTAGATCAATGATGATCAATAATCAGTCTGCTGATTCATTCTCTCCATTCCCGCTGTATATATATACAGACAGAACAGAATGGATCTATTTTGCTGAATGGATGTTGGCTGTTGACCAGCCTCTGAAATCAGACATACTGTAAAGTCGTTTGGTTTCTTCCATAGTATCAGCATACCCTAGAGAATCTTAATTACAGGCTTCACATAGGCCTGGTTTAGTTTCAGTTGAACACACATGCGCACGTACACATACACACACATACACACACAGGCATCCCTCACTGTTTCCTAGGGTAGCTAGCCCCCGTTGGTAATTCCAGCAGCCTAGACCCGACCACAGTGGTAATGCAATGGTGGTGGTGGGCTACATTCCAGGAGAATCCCAGAGGCACACACACACACACACACACACACACACACACACACACACACACACACACACACACACACACACACACTCTTCCAGAGGCTCATGGGATTGGATGGTGGATAACAGGGAAAGTCTGGGAGACAGACAGTAAATCCTCGCCATCATCCTCTCCTCCTATAAACAAACTGTTTCCCGTTAGATGCTTCATTTTCATGGTCCAGCGAGCAGAGGGGAATGAGGATGGGTGTAACCGTAAGCTACTATCCTGAGAAACCCTCCTTAGATAGCTGTCATCGTTTGCTGTGATCATCATCACAGGACTGGTGTAATTAGCTTATTATGACAACAGCAATGAAGTCATGTGCTATAGGGTGGAGCATAAGGTAATGGCAATACTTCTACAGGAAATGCTGAGCTAATTGGCTATTCTTGACCCAATGGAGTGATTTGTTGATTTTCAAATTCACCCCTCCTCAGTCCTCACCCTATGTTTTCAACAATCATACTTGTTTACAGTATGAAGACTATGGCAATATTAAAGGTCAATATGAAGATGTCAATGCCCTGGGGAAAGGCTACCTACGTAAGAGTGATGTTAATTGACTACAGCTCAGGGTTCCGCACCATAGTTCCTTCCAAGCTCATCACTATGCGAAGGCCCCTGGGACTGGACACCTCCCTCTGCAACTGGATCCTGGACTTCCTGACGGGCCGCCCCCAGGGGGTGAGGGTAGGCAACAACACATCCGCCACGCTGGCCCTCAACACGAGGGCCTCTCAGGGGTGTGTGCTTAGTCCCCTCCAGTACTCCCTGTTTACCCACGATTGCGTGGCCCGCACAATTCCCAACACAATCATTAAGTTTGCAGACGACACGACAGCCTGATCACCAATGACGATGAAACAGCCTATAGGGAGGAGGACAGAAACTTGGCAGTGTGGTGCCAGGACAATAATATCTCCCTTAACCTGAGCAAGACAAAGGAGCTGATAGTGGACTACAGGAAATGGAGGTCCGAGCATGCCACATTCACATCGACAGGGCTATAATAGAGCGGGTCGAGAGCTTCATGTTCCTCGGTGACCACATCACTAAAGACCTATCATGGTCCAGACATGCCAACACAGTAGTGAAGGGGGCACTACAATACCTATTCCCCATCAGGAGGCTGAAAAGATTTGGCATGGGCCCTCAAATCTTCAAAACGTTATACAGCTGCACCATTGAGAGCATATTGACTGCTCGGCATCAGAGGCGCTACAGAGGGTAGTGCGTATGGCGTATGGCCCAGTACATCACTGGGGCCGAGCTCCTTGCAATCCAGCACCTCTATGCTAGGCGGTGTCATAGGAAGGCCCTAAATTGTCAAAGACCAACCACCCAAGTCATATAAGGTTCTCTCTGCTACCGCAGGGCAAGTGGTACCAGAGCGCCAGGTCTTGGACCAAAAGGCTCCTGAACAGCCTCTATCCCCAAGCCATAAGACTGCTGAACAGTAAATCAAATGGCTACCCAGACAATTTACATTGACCCCTGTTTATTATCTATCCTGATTGCCACTTTTACCCCTACCTACATGTCGGGGTATTACCTTAATTACCTATACTACCTCGTGCCCCTGCACATTGACTTGGTACCGGTACTCCTTGTATATAGCCTCATTATTGTTATTTTATTGTGTTACTATTTCCTATTTTTTATATTTAGCACATTTTTATTAAAAACATTCTTACTTTTTAACTCTGGATTGTTGGGAAGGGACTCTTAAGTAATTATTTTACAGGAAAGTCTACGCCTGTTGTATTCGGTGCATGTGACAAAAAAAAGAGTTCTGATGTTTTGCACTCTTTCCCCACCCTATGTTGTCAGTGCTCACATAAAACGATTATATGGGAAATGTTGTATGTTTTGGCATAAGTTTCCAACTTCTAGAAGGTCCTGAATGATGCTGTATCCCAACCCAACTCTTCCACCCACCCACCCACTCAGTAGATATAGGCTCCAGGTAACCACAGATATTGTGAAAGTCTTAGGAGAGTTATGGGGTGGGGCAAAATACCACATTACCCTGCCTCTGCCTGCATCTGATTAGCCAGTTCCTGTGTTCCTGTTGCCGTCTCAGTTTTATATTATTCATGTGGCTGCGTCAGGGAGTCTAAATTCCCCTACCTCACTCCACTTCACCCACTCAAACTCAGACCTGTTCATTTCCTCTCTTTGAGAGGAGGTAATCTAGCCTGGAATCGAAAATGATATGCTCTGAATGTGCTCTGTTTCTGCTCATATCAGTTGTCATTCAAGGCTAGAGTTCCTCTTCCTTCTACTGTCTCACTGTAGGCCCCTATCTCAGCCACAGCTCTGTTCCTTTCCCCGCTCCTCCTGCTCTGTTGTCTCACTGTTGGGCCAAGCAAACCACCACTCCTCCTCGGCTGGAGCTGGATCCAGCCCATCCAGAGGTGTCAGCAGTTATTGAACCCACAGTAGATTATGCAGACTGGTGGCTGGATACAGGGGATATGGAGCCTTTGTTTGCCTCTGTGTTTTCAGCCAACAGCGGTAGACTATAGCATGCTGTTCACTCATTGTGCTGCTCTGGCTTTCTCAAAGCTGCATCAGTCCACATGAGTTACTCTGCTGAATGGACAGAGGATGGGCCGATATAGGCCTACCCAGCCAGTGGGACTCAACACAATAACATCCTGGCAAGGGGTTTCACATGATCCCTACAGGAACAGGCCTGATACCCATCTCTAAACATCACTGCTCTAGATAGGACCAGTGGATTTACTTGGACTTGGTCACACACAGCGGCTAAGTCTACATGACCTGAATGTGAATAGAGACATGAGCTACATGAACTCCTTCTGTCTGTTGACATACTGAAGTTGTGTTTTTAGACATAGATACAGAAGATACATAACAGCAACCCCAATAGTTGCTCAGTCTGAAGGAAGTTATTTCCTGTGTTATAAACGTCTTCTGGTGTGTCCGAAATTCCCTAGATGGTGCATGACTTTTGATCAGTTATGGCCAAAGAATGTGCACTATACAGGGAGTAGGGTGTCATCCTACACATACGTGTACTACTGACCTGTTACAAGGGATGGCAAGGGATATCATTATATCTTATAATCTCGTTAGCTGCCATAAAGAAGTCCTTTGTGATCTGCTGAAACGTGGAGGAGAGGAAAGGTACAGCTACAACTGATGACAGACACGTGAATGAAAATAAAGTTATTCACCTAGAAACTAAATATAGATTTTTCTAGTCTTATCCTTAGTTGACTTCCTCAACTCCCCCCAACTCATGTCAGATGACATGAGAATCACGTCTGTCAATGAGTAAGATCTCCATTTGAGACAGTTTGCTACAACAGGAAAATAATCCTGGAGCAACTGGAAATTATGTGGATTATAATTAATGGACATTTTTTTTGTAGTTGATCCATTTTTCTTTCGAGCAAATCAAGTCTGACATTTTAAAGTGAAAATTACAAACTTTAGAAGCTTTTTTAAACCTTGAATAGACGACAAGTTTTTGGGGCGGCAGGGTAGCCTAGTGGTTAGAGCGTTGGACTAGTATGGTTGGATGGTTGCAAGTTCAAATCCCCAAGCTGACAAGGTACAAATCTGTTGTTCTGCCCCTGAACAGGCAGTTAACCCACTGTTCCTAGGCCGTCATTGAAAATAAGATTTTGTTCTTAACTGACTTGCCTAGTTAAATAAGGGTAAAATAAAAAAATAAAACATTTCCAGATGTGCAGGAAAATGATCAGAAACAAAAGAGTGATCAAATTAAGATCCTATATCTGTAGAACCCAAACATGGTTTTCAACTTGCTATTCTGTCCCCTATGCTGGGCTTTATGTCACTTTTAATGTGAATGTGTCAGTGAAATCAGAGATGTGCCAAATCATGAATCTCCAGTGGCTTTAAGTGAGCTGTCTGATGCTACAGAGACAGGCTAAGCATTGAGGCATTCTTCCACTTCAAAAGCCCCTTGAGGGTTGTTTCTCTGGACACCGATTGAATGGAGAGCTGGTGTGTGTGCGTCTGTGTGTGTGAGACTTTGGGAAGGGGGAACAGGTGCAGTCCATGAGAGGGTTAATTTCCTTGCCTTGCAGCCATCTGCTTTCTTTCGTGTGCTTTTTGCGGGTCCGTTCCTTTAAACACCCTCTGACATACCTCACGGCGACACACAACACACACACACACCCTCCCGGAGAATGGTGTTGTGCCCTGTGACCGTCGCCATGGCGCCCGGTTTTGGATTAACCCCTGGACCCCCGCACATGTGCCGAGTCAAGCATGGAGGCTGCTGCCTAATGTAATAGGAGAACAGGGGAGAAGAGGATGGAAGCAGGGAGAAGAGGGAGATGGGGGTAGCACCAGTGGGGACTAAATCAGTGTTTTAAAGAGCCATTTAGCATCAGGGGTGGAAACGGATGATTGTGCAATATTTTGTAATAGTTTTTTAGGTGAAGCAATTTTTCACTTTCCTGAGTGATCTAAACATTGGATCTGTACAATCTGATGAACATACAATCTGATGAAACTATTTAACTCTTTTCCAACAGGTATTGTTTTAACACTGTAAAGAAGACCTTCCAACAGCCATGATGGAAAAAGAGGAGATCAGTGACACTGACAGTGGGATCATACTCAACTCTGGTAGGAGCTTAACACAACAATGCTGAACTTTAGGTCTAGGTGCAGATATAAACTTTATAGAAAGCACTGAACATGTTATTAATGCTTAGACCTAAACATTTAAGATGTTTTTACAATTGTATGTGCAAATATTGAACTTTAGAGAGAAATTCAGGAGCTAGAAGCTTAGTGATAGTATAGTTTCCTAAGGACTTGAAGCGAGTCGACCATCTTGCATCTAGTAGGTTAGCTACAGATGTAGGATCTTAATTTGAGCCAGTTTCCTACAGCATGAAAATAATCTTGCAGCAACAGGAAATGTGAATTATTATGTGGATTATAATGAATTAACAATTTCTGAAGAGGTTGATACATTTTTCACAAGTTAAAATCAGTCTGAAATGTCAAAATGGAAATTACAAACTTTAGAAGCCTTTTTTAACCCCAAATACACTATAAATTGTACATTTCCTAAATTGCATAAAAATTATCCTCCAACAGAGTGATCAAATTAAGATCCTACATCTGTAGAAAAAACATATAATTCATAATGATCGTTCATTTTGTGATATAAGCTCCAAATGTGGCACCAGGTGATGCCTATAATGGGGGCCTGTGCTCTGTTTTAAACGCTCCATTAACATCATCTCCTATGTGTGATGCAGGTCCCGACAGCCCCACGTCGCCGGTCAAGGACTTGACCACTCACACCCGGGCCATGAGGCTGAAGCATCAGGTTCTGGAGGAGAAACTTGAACTGTGTCTACTGGAAATCAAAAAACTCTGCATCAGAGAGGCTGTGAGTAGTCACACTGGAATTAGGGATCTAGTCAACACAGAGTCTTACCCATTAGAACAAAAGGACATCCTCAGAGTTTGAGGTGATATTTGGTAACGTGATCATGAGAACGTGATTCGAAATCACCTCTTCTACATTTAGAGTTGATGGTTGAGATATAAGAAGTGTGTGTTTACAAACAAATCGACTTGATTTGGGATTTGCTTTATTTACAGGAGCTGACAGGAAAACTGCCGCCAGACTACCCTTTACTGCCTGATGAAAAGCCCCCTCGCGTTCGCAGGAGAATAGGAGCGTCCTTCAAACTGGACGACAGACTCATACACCAGGATGGAGAGGTACAGTATAGGCTACTCAGTTTGGTTTTGTTTCTTTTGAAATTCAGCCAGGTGTAGCAACATCTCTCAATGTCTTGCAAGGTTCAGTACGAAGTTCATGTATTGCAGTTTCCACAAAGTTTTTTGTAAAAATGTTAAATAATTGCTCTTCCTGCGCCTCCCGAGTGGCGCAGCCGTCTAAGGCACTGCATCGCAGTGCTAGAGGCACCACTACAGACCCGGGTTTGATCCCAGGCTGTGTCACAACCGGCCGTGATCGGGAGTCCCATAGGGCGGCGCACAATTGGCCCAGCGTCGGCCGGGTTAGTGGAGGGTTTGGCCAGGGGGGCTTTACTTGATTCAACGTACTCTAGCGACCCTTGTGGTGGGCCTCTGTCGTCTGCAGGGTGACCTTGTTCGGTCGTCAGTTGAACGGTGTTTCCTCTGACACATTGGTGCGGCTGACTTCCAGTTTAAGCGTGCAGGTGTTAAGAAATGCCGTTTGGCTGGTCTGAGTACACATGACTCGACCTTCGCCTCCTGAGACCGAGTTGCAGCGAGGAGACAAGATCGAAATTGGGGAGATAAAGGGGATTTTTTTATCCTGTTATTGGGGTTCTTGACCCTGATCGAAGCTAAAAACCCTCTCCACAGGATTCAGAACTCCACTCCCTAGAAGCTGACCTGGCCTTGCAGCTCCAGATCGTTGAGGCAGCTCGTAGACTCTCAGTGGAGGATCACCTGTCTAAACCACAGAAGAAGAGCAGGCTGCAGCAGTGCAAGAGGGAGGAGAAGAAAGTCAAGGATCTACAGGAAGCTGTGTTTCAGCACAGGATCAGGAAGGAGTGCTCCTCTCCACCAACTAACAAGAAAAATAACTCAGCCAAACACAGAGGTGAGTGCTGTGCATTTGCTACTTCTGCCCCCATCTGGACACATTGGGCTCTGCAATCTGCAGGGAGGTTAGGTGCCTTTCTCACTCAGTCCGATGGAGGTTGGATGGATGGATTCTCTTTTTTTTAATAAACAATTGTTTTGTTATTGAATCACATAAGCAGTACATTTCATAAGAATTACGCTACAATGTTGATAATTTGCCCAACCCCTTCCCCCAATTGAATAAAGTCTTGAATAAATCCTCTTTCTGTCGCCAGATCTGTGCATTTCTGATGACAGCTCCCTGTCTGATGCAGTGGCCTTGGACGATGGTGAGTTGTTATCAACTAACACAGTATAAATGCCAATACAATTCAACACCTCCAAAGTGTCATCATGTCTGACTCTTACTATTATGTCTCCTCTGTCTATCCATAGACATCGACTCTGGCCCTCTCTCTCCCTCAGCGTCTGTAGACCCACTCCTGCAATCCTCTGTGGGCTCCCTGTCCCTCCTGTCCTCCTCCTCCCAGGGCAGTCTCCAACACTCCTCTGGCCAGAGCCTCGTCTCCAGCTGCAGTGTGGAGCAGACCCAGACCCAGAGCTTCAGTATGGGCTCCAACTGCAGTGTGGAGTACCCTGAACGCTCCCCCATCCAGAACTCCCCCTGGAGAGAGTCTAGCCTGGACCAGCCCTACCTAAGACCCAACAAACCCCTCTCTGCCTGCAGCAGCAGGTCCAGGTAAGAGTCCACGTCCTTTTTGGATTGAAACCCTGTGGACTAATAATCCAGCTCGCACAGTGGATCTGGGCCGATTCCGGCTGAGAGTCAGACACGGCCGACGTCAAGTGGCCCGAGTTTGGGCCGCCTTCGGCAGTATTACTTATGGCTGGCATGCCGGGATTGAGCTCGGGCCGATTCCTGTGTGAGTTATCATCTGGCCCAAATGTATTACTTGGGGCTCGGGCCGATTGTGGCTACTCTATTCTCATTGTTTCTGTGATCAAAAAATAAAATTAACATTTAAATGACATTTTTTAAGAGTCCTATTTAAGTGCTATTTTAGTATTTTGATACTTTGTGCAAGGCAACTGATAAGCATGAAAAACTGGATGGGGCCTCACGAGTGGCGCAGACGTCTAAGACGCTGCATCACAGTGCAAACTGCGTTGCTACAGATGCTGGTTCGATACCCACACTGGTCGCGACCAGGAGACCCATGAGGCGACGTACAATTGGCCCAGGGTTGTCCGGGTTAGGGGAGGGTTTGACCGGCCTGGATGTCCTTGTCCCGTCGCGCTGTAGCATCTCCTGTGGCGGGCCAGGCACATGCACGCTGACACGATCAACAGGTGTTATGGTGTTTCCTCTGACACGTTGGTGCGGCTGGCTTCCAGCTTAAGCATGCATTGTGTCAAGAAGCAGTGCAGCTTGGTACGGTAGTTGCAGTGAAGGGACAAGACAGTTGTAAAAAAACAAATGTGTGGATGGGTAAAATTTGTATGTATAATAGTCATATTTAATATGACTAAATTGGGACATTTTGTATACATTTATTTAAATTAGCATCAGGCCGCTTCTGGGAGGATTCTGGTAAGATGCCGGCAAAGTAGGATGAATTCCGGTAGACAGAAACAGCCCGATATGCAAATTCTGGAAAGTCATTCATTTTGATTCCGGGCCGATTCAATCAGTTCCGACCCCCCGGAACTAGGATGCTTCTGGGCTGATTCCTCATTGCTAGCTGGGAAAGGTGGAGCAGCTGACTGTGTGCAGGCCCTACTTCACTACTAAAATATTTATTCTGCTCAGAACCCCATAAAAAGTGATTTGCATTTGACCTCATATACTTTTGAACTAGCAGTTGTTATACTCCTGCCCTGCCCCATCTCTATCTCCTTCTTTCTCGGAGCAGCAGTCCAGTAGGGACCCCAGTGTTTCCTGCAGACAGTAGAGTCCTGCCCTCCCACTTCCCCTCCATTAAGAACCTGGCTCTGAGACATGGACAAACCCACTCCTCCAGCGCCCCCTCTACTCCAGAGCTGAACGTACGCAGACAGTACTCACAGTCCTTCAGGTAAACAACCAATGCTTCAGGACGTCAACACCATAACGCAGAATGTCATCACCAGCACACACAACGTCAACACCATAACACAGAATGTCAAAACCATTGCAACATGACTGTGTTGATTAGCTTTATTGTGTCTTCTTATGTGTCTGTTGTTGTGGACTTTGGTTGTAGATTTGTCATCAGTAACATCAATTATATTCATAAAATACATTGACTAATACATGTAATAATGAAGTTGCTGTATTAATGCACGTCATAAGGAGAGGGACATACACAAATTGCATCACAGTAAGTTAACTTTTTTCTCCCCTGTCTATTTTCTTCTTCTCAGACTTCCCAAAAGTAAGCCCGCTCATGACCTGAGTGAAGGACGTGGGCGTGCCAGGTTGCCACGCAGCCGGCCGGAGTTCCTGGTTCGGTCTCCACAGTACTCTCCCCAGCTCTTGTACCAGTCCAGCTCTGAGGACAGCAGCTCTGAACACTCTGTCCCCTCCTACACCAGCTCCCCCAGCCGGGACAATCACATAGACAGGGAGGGCCCCGCACCCACCGAGATCCCCAAGCTCTGCCCTCCTCCCTACGGCTTCCACTACGGAGCTAAAACTCCCACCAGCCCTGCGTTCAATGGCTCCAACAGCCACAGATTTTACAAGAACAACAACCAGCACCAGTCCTCTCCCAGCTTGAGAAGGAGAATGGCGGAGGAAGGCCACTGTTCCCCTCTGTCTCCGCAGGACCTGGACAGTCCCCTGGGGAGGGATCTCTACCTTTCCCCCTCCAAAGCCCCCCAGCCCCAGCACAGGCACTGGGAGCAGGAGAGACAGGGCCCCCCACCGTTAACCCCCGGGAGAGTTCTGAAGCTCCCACTCCCCTACACCCACCTCGTACGTACCCCGTCACTGAGGGAGTACCCCACACACCTCGCCCGGGTGCAGCCCAGGGAGATGGTGTCAGAGGAGCTCAAATCCTGGCACCAGCGGAACCAGTTCCAAAATCAGCTCCAGAAGTCCCGCCCGGGGTCCCTGGAACGGCACGGGTCATTCAGAGTAAAGAGCCCCGGGGTCCCTCACCTCCCGCCCTACATGCAGGTGACAATGCCCTCTAACACCAACCAGCATAACACACATTGATCTTAGCATAACTAGCATCCCCCATTTATATATTAAAACATATAGATATGGAACTAAAGGAATGTGAATGTGTTGTTGTGTTTCAGGGTCCCCACCAAAAGGTGATCCTCCAGAGGGCTGCAGATGGAACTCCAGTGCAGTGGTTTGTTGAAGAGGACTCAGAGATCGTTAGCCAGGTGTAACCACAGCCATATATATACTGTATAAGGTGCATAATTATATGTGTATATCTATACAGTATATGTCTCTGGCTGTAGCCAGGGGGAGTCGCCCTACTGCAGTATGCTATGCTACACACGAGGAGCGAAGGACCCTCTCTAAACTATTGAGTATGTCTGTATTTATTGAATCAATGGACTCTGTGAGATTATACTGTATGTCCCTGATGAGGGACAACTGTCCTTGACAAAATGCAGAAGACGACCTTGGCTCCATGGGTAGTCGGGTACCATGATAAGCACCTAGCTCTACCACTTGTGACGTATGTATTTTATACGTTTGTCATTTCTATGTAAGGCGCTTTGCCAGTTTATTTATTTTATTTTGAAAAGAAAGTTGATATTGTGAGTCAATTTGATTATTTTCTACAGGTTAAATATGCTAAGTTTTTGTAACAAGTTTCATACATTTTTAACTGGCTATAACATTTCAAGATTACTGCTTACTGTAGACTCTCTTTGTGTGTGGTACACATATTTGCACAACAAGGTTCACCTCGGTTCCAAAATAAATTACGGCCTTCCTAATATAATCATTTATTTCTTTAATAAAATGTCTTGACTGTTTTCTTTCTCTATCTTTCTCTAACTGCCAAATCAGTTCTGTTATACTCACAGACATTATTTTAACAGTTTTAGAAACTTTAGAGTGTTTTGTAACCAATACTATCATGTACATGCATATCCTAGCTTCTGGGCCTGAATAACAGGCAAGTTTTCCTCAAGCAGTATAGGAACAATATACAGGTAACTTCCCAAAATAAAGGAAACACCAACATAGTGTCTTAATAGGATGTTGGGCCACCACGAGCCGCTAGAACAGCTTCAATGCATCTTGGCATAGATTTTTTGGGGGGCAGTTTCCTGTAACTCTCACTAGAATTTTATTACATAATTTTTCATATTATTTTTGAAAATAGTGTTCGAAAATGCTAGAAAGTTGCTGTTTCTCCTTAAGCTGTAGTACACTAACAATAACATGAAATAAGCTGAATGTTAACCTGTTAAACTATTCATTTATATTAATCTAAGAGGCCTTTGTTTCTAAGTGGTTGGTTTGAAGCATGATTGTGTTGGATGTTTTCACTGCATTGCGGTTTTGTTGTGGTACTAACCAGTTGATTATGTCAGTTTTGATATTGTTTGTATATTTATAATAAAAAGGCTTTATATTACTGATTCTCAAAGTGCAATTTCTTTTTAGAGAGATTCATTTGGAGAGGCATTTGTTTCTAAACAATATAAAATATCATAATAACAATATCATTAACATATTTTAAAACTCACCATGTGAAAGTTTGCACACAAAAAAGACAACACAGTGACATTGTCATACTTAAATGGATTAATCACAGAATTGAGACGAGATTCTTTCAGGAATGTTTATTGGGTGAAGCTGTTCAATGACCAATCAGAAGCCAGGACAGAACCAGGAAGTGTTTTGTCTGTCTCCTTCAGGAAGTGTTTGTGTTAAACCTCATCAGCTCACAGCAGACGTTCAGGACCGAGCCAGAAAAGGATGATCAGTAGTATCACACAGCAGAGCACTACCAGATACACACTGAGGACAACCCAGCGGCAGTGCCACATCCAGGGGGCCAGGGAGCGCTCTCTGCGCATAAAAAGAGAAGCTGGGTGTCACTGTCATGGCAATAAGGTATGGAAGAATAAATGTTGAATTGCAATATACTTCCATAGTAGTGACATCAGAGAAAGTCAAAGTATAGCCCCCCCACACATTGACTTACAATGCGACTTAATATAATGTTTACATACCCTACATTACTCATCTCATATATATGTGTACATACTGTACTCTATCATCTACTGCATCTTTATGTAATACATGTATCACTAGCCACTTTTTTACATACCCTATATTACTCATCGCATATTTATATACTGTACTCGATACCATCTAATGCATCTTGCCTATGCCGTTCTGTACCATCACTCATTCATATATCTTTATGTACATATTCTTTATCCCTTTACACTTGTGTGTATAAGGTAGTAGTTTTGGAATTGTTAGGTTAGATTACTCGTTGGTTATTACTGTATTGTTGGAACTAGAAGCACAAGCATTTCACTACACTCGCATTAACATCTGCTAACCATGTGTATGTGACAAATAAATTTGATTTGATTTGTACCGGTACCCCCTGTATATAGCCTCGCCATTGTTATTTTACTGCTGCACTTAAATTTTTAAATAATGTTTTACTTATCTATTTTTTACTTTGTCTTAAAACTGCATTGATGGTTAATAGGATCCCTTAATGCTCGAATCCCATTAGATTTGACGACATCCAGTGAAATTGCAGAGCGCCAAATTCAAACTACAGAAATATAAATATTTAACATTCATATAAATACAAGTGTAATACATCAAAATAAAGCTTAACTTCTTGTAATCCAGCCGCTGTGTCAGATTTCAAAAAGGCTTTACGGCGAAAGCACACCATGCGATTATCTGAGGACAGCGCTCCGCATACAAAAACATGAAAACCATTTTTCAACTAGGCTAATGTGACACGAAAGTCAGAAATAGCAGTATTATAAATTCCTTACATTTGAAGATCTTCCTATTTTTGCAATCACAAATGCCTCAGTGACACAATGAATGTTTGATTTGATAAATTCCTTCTTTATATCCCAAAAATGTCAATTTATTTGGCGCGTTTGCTTCAGAAATACACATGTTCCAACTCACCCAACAGGACTACAAAGTATCTAATAAATTACTTGTAAACTTGGTCCAAACATTTCAAACAACTTTTCTAATCCAACCTCAGGTACCCTAAAATGTAAATAATCGATCAAATTTAAGACAGAATAAATGGTTTCCAATACCGGAGGAAAATAACGAGGAGCGCACTCCTGTTCACGCGCACCAAAAGACTTGAGTCCATCTGAGTGACACATTGAAAGAATAGGACTATTTCTTCATTTCTCAAAAGAAAAACATCGAACAATTTCTGTTGACATCTAGTGGAATCCATATGAACTGCAATCTGGGCCCTTATAAATCAGGTTTCCCATAGAAAAGCATTGGAAAACACAATGACCTCAACAACAAAAACATCCTTGGATGGATTGTGCTCGGGGTTTCGCCTGCCAAATCAGTTCTGTTATACTCACAGACATTATTTTAACATTTTTAGAAACTTTAGAGTGTTTTGTATCTAATACTATCACGCATATGCATATCCTAGCTTCTGGGCCTGAGTAACAGGCATCTGGACGTGAAAATACTGCCCCCTATCCCGAAGAAGTTTTTAAGGGCTTGTAAGTATGTATATCACTGTAAGGTCTACACCTGTTGTATTCGGCGCACGTGACAAATACAATTTGATTTGATTTGATTATAAGTGACTTACGTTCCAGTGATGCATTGGTCGGTGTGTGTCATTGTTTTCTCTCTGTTCCCTTTCCTCCTCTCCGTCCTCTCCAGCGCAGCCTTGCCTTTATGTCTGTACCTTATTAGAGTATCCAAAGGTGAACTTTCACAGACACACATGCCATGTTAGAATACAACAACAAAGGCCCTTGTTTAGCCAATTCCTTGTTGTGTTATTGTGCCACTGTCATGTTATTATTGTACCTCTGAACATGTGTATAACAGGGTCTAACTGTTGATGTGTTAAAATGCTGTCCCTCTCAGGGCCAGGTGTAGGCAATTGTCAATTAATGGCAGGGCTGCCATGCCCAGTTATAAAAGCTGTGCTTTACCCTTTGTTTTGAGGGATCCCTTCACGATTGTACAGGCCGGTGTGCCTTGGGAGGACGGGGGCAGTGGCTGTGGTGTAATCTAAATTCTACTGTGACCCAAATTGTAACCGTCTATGGCAAGGTGTGCCCCTCTTCGCTGGTAGCTGTTCTCCTCCCTTGGCACACCTTCCTCGATATTGGTTTGGTGTGTATTTATTGTGTGTTGGCCAGATGATTGGAACGTTATCGGAATATTCGGAATATCGGAATATTATGAGACTTCAACGCGATTATTGAATAATCAGACAATGATTGTTGCAATAACTAAACTCAGTACAAAAAGAAACGTCCCCTCACTGTCAACTGCGTTTATTTTCAGCAAGCTTAACGTGTAAATATTTGCATGAGCATAACAAGATTCAACAAATGAGACATAAACTGAACAAGTTCTACAGACATGTGACTAACCCTGGGCATCTTTCTTTTGGTGTTTTTCAGAGTCAGTAGAAAGGCCTCTTTAGTGTCCTAAGTTGTCATAACTGTGACCTTAATTGCCTACCGTCTGTAAGCTGTTAGTGTCTTAACGACCGTTCCACAGATGTATGTTCATTAATTGTTTATGGTTCATTGAATAAGCATGGAAAACAGTGTTTAAACCCTTTACAATGAAGATCTGTGAAGTTATTTGGAATTTTACGAATTATCTTTGAAAAGACAGGGTCCTGGAAAAGGGACATTTCTTGTTTTGCTGAGTTTATGATTTGTTTGTCAGCAGACACTGTGCTGAGCGCTAGGCCCTGAAGATATTGTCCAAATCTAACACCTTGATCACACTTAGTGTCATTGGGCAAAATGTGATGCAGCATCATTTGGATGTATGTGCAACAAAAGTTCAACATTCACATTCTGCTACCATTTCTGTCAAGCCGTCTATGCATACAGTTTGACTCATGAATGTACTTCTGGTGAACCAAAATGCAATAACGCTGTCGGTGTGATCGAGGCCTAAGTTTTTTTTACGAGTCCTATTGGGAAATAAAATCTAGTTTTGATCCACTCCCTGATGCAAAGAACCAGTGTTTTATGCAACAATTTCAAAGACTTTACTGAGTTACAGTTCATATAAGTCAAAAAGTCAATCGAAATAAATTCATTAAGCCCTAATCTATGGATATCACATGACTGGGATATGCATCTGTTAGTCACAGAAACCTTTTTATTTTACAGGTAGGGGCATGGATCGAAAAACCAGTCAGTATCTTCGACTCATCTCCTTTGCATAGAGTAGATCAGGCTGTTGATTGGGATCTGTGGAATGTTGTCCCACTCCTCTTCAATGGCTGTGCAAAGTTGCTGAATATTGGCGGTAACTGGAACAGGCTGTCGTACACATCTATCCAGAACATCCTAAACATGCTCAATTGCTGAAATGTCTGGTGAGTATGAAAGAACATGCCATGGAAGAACTGGGACATGTTCAGCTTCCAGGAATCGTGTTCAGATCCTTGCGACATGAGGCCGTGTATTTATCATGCTGAAACATAAGTTGATGGCGGCAGATGAATGGCATGACAATGGGCCACAGGATCTCATTACTGTATCTCTGTTCATTCAAATTGCCATCGTGTTTGTTGTCCGTAGTTTATGCCTGCCCATACCAGTTGGACGTACTGCCAAATTCTCTAAAATGATGTTGGAGGTGGCTTAAGGTAGAGAAATTAACATTCAATTCACCAGCAACGGCTCTGATGGACATTCCTGCAGTCAGCATGCCAGTTGCACGCTCCCTCAAAACGTGTGTATTGTGTTGTGTGACAAAACTGCACATTCGAGAGTGTCCTTTGTTTAATGATCATGTTGTTTAATCATATAAAGCTTCTTGATATGCCACATCTGTCAGGTGGATGGATTATCTTGGCAAAGAAGAAATGCTCACTATAACAGGGATGTAAACAAATTTGGGCACAACATTTGTGCGTATGGAACATTTCTGGGATCTTTTAACATGGGTCCAATACTTTACATGTTGCGTTTATATTTTTATTCAGTATAATTTAGTCCTGAGGACTTCCCCTTGCATATAAATAAGGTGTCGTATTGGCTACAGGAAAATTGTAAATTCTATACTGTACCTCATGCTGTTTTTCTTGGTGTCCACTTCGTTTGGCTTGTGTGTGAGAGTGGGACAGGGTGCTGTATAGACTGGAGTGGGGTCTGGTTCAGGTGGTGACTGGACATCAGCAGCGACTGCTTGTTTGTTATCATCAGGGGCTTCACATGGTCTTGAATCAGCAAAAAGTTTTGGTTGGTGGCAGGGTTAGGGTCAATTCCAATTTAATTTGAAATTTCAATTAAATTCTTGAATTCACTCATGAAGTGGAGAATTTGTTCAATTCGATTTGAATTTCAACAATCTTCATGTCATGGAATTAGAATTGTAAAACATTTCATCTTTGGAATGTAGTATTTCTACATATCCCAGGTAATGGAATTAATGCATCAAACATTGACTATAGTATTTGTTTTAAATCATTTCAACTTGTATTTCTATATTTCATTTCCAGTATAGCTAGGCTGTCTGAACAGTGACTTGATCAGCCTGAAAGCCTGACGGAATTACATTTGAATTTGTGGAATTGTTGGGGATAATATTGAGTTGGGAATTGAATTCTTGGATTTGACCTAACATTGGAATTGAATGGAATTGAATTCTCTGAATTCAAAGACTGACTTGGAATTTTAATGAAATTAGATGAAAATTACAGTGAGAAAATTGAAGTAAATTCTAATTTCCTTTAACCCTTGCATGTACAGTGTCTTGTGAAAGTATTCGGCTCCCTTGAACTTTGCAACCTTTTGCCACATTTCAGGCTTCAAACATAAAGATATAAAACTGTATTTTTTTGTGAAGAATCAACAACAAGTGGGACAAAATCATGAAGTGGAACGACATTTATTGGATATTTCAAACTTTTTTAACAAATCAAAAACAAATCAAAAACTGCAAAAAAAGCATCATGAAGAACAAGGAACACACCAGGCAGGTCCGAGATACTGTTGTGAAGAAGTTTAAAGCCGGATTTGGATACAAAAAGATTTCCCAAGCTTTAAACATCCCAAGGAGCACTGTGCAAGCGATAATATTGAAATGGAAGGAGTATAAGACCACTGCAAATCTACCAAGACCTGGCCGTCCCTCTAAACTTTCAGCTCATACAAGGAGAAGACTGATCAGAGATGCAGCCAAGAGGCCCATGATCACTCTGGATGAACTGCAGAGATCTACAGCTGAGGTGAGAGACTCTGTCCATAGGACAACAATCCGTCGTATATTGCACAAATCTGGCCTTTATGGAAGAGTGGCAAGAAGAAAGCCATTTCTTAAAGATATCCATAAAAAGTGTCGTTTAAAGTTTGCCACAAGCCACCTGGGAGACACACCAAACATGTGGAAGAAGGTGCTCTGGTCAGATGAAACCAAAATTGAACTTTTTGGCAACAATGCAAAACGTTATGTTTGGCGTAAAAGCAACACAGCTCATAACCCTGAACACACCATCCCCACTGTCAAACATGGTGGTGGCAGCATCATGGTTTGGGCCTGCTTTTCTTCAGCAGGGACAGGGAAGATGGTTAAAATTGATGGGAAGATGGATGGAGCCAAATACAGGACCATTCTGGAAGAAAACCTGATGGAGTCTGCAAAAGACCTGAGACTGGGATGGAGATTTGTCTTCCAACAAGACAATGATCCAAAACATAAAGCAAAATCTACAATGGAATGGTTCAAAAATAAACATATCCAGGTGTTAGAATGGCCAAGTCAAAGTCCAGACCTGAATCCAATCGAGAATCTGTGGAAAGAACTGAAAACTGCTGTTCACAAATGCTCTCCATCCAACCTCACTGATCTTGAGCTGTTTTGCAAGGAGGAATGGGAAACAATTTCAGTCTCTCGATGTGCAAAACTGATAGAGACATACCCCAAGTGACTTACAGCTGTAATCGCAGCAAAAGGTGGCGCTACAAAGTATTAACTTAAGGGGGCTGAATAATTTTGCACGCCCAATTTTTCAGTTTTTGATTTGTTAAAAAAGTTTGAAATATCCAATAAATGTCGTTCCACTTCATGATTGTGTCCCACTTGTTGTTGATTCTTCACAAAAAAATACAGTTTTATGTCTGAAGCCTGAAATGTGGCAAAAGGTCGCAAAGTTCAAGGGGGCCGAATACTTTCGCAAGGCACTGTAGATACTGTATATTCCTATGTAAGCACATGGGGATGTGTGAAATGTACTCCTCAGCCTGAAGTGTCCCTCTTGGGTCACCTCATTGCTAGCTTTTGAGGTGGCGCGATCAGGCTAATATGCTTGAGGGAGGACGTTCATGTGTGCTTGTGAGGCAGAGGTCCCGAGTTTGAGCCAGGTATGGGCCGAATCGGGAGGAAGTGGTACTCGCTAAGCAAGCAGCATGAAGTCCTTTACACCTACATTACCTGCCATCCAGTAAGGGAACATCCATCTCTTCTGTCTTGACCATGACTGAAGGGTTGGACTCTGTAATGGAGTCCATTGATGGAGATGGGGTTGAGAGTGAATTCTTGCCTATCCCATGATCTAATGAGAATGACTTCTGCAACCCTCTTTCCAATTTTCTCTTTTCCTGGGGGCAAAAGAATAGGCAGATAGTTGGTGTGCGTGGGTGTGTGCATGTCTTTGGAGAGGAAGGACTTGAACTGCGCAGACCTGGGCTTGTTTGTTGATCACTGCTATGCTGACCCTTCGACGACTTGCACCAATGTGCAACTAGAAGAACGAGAGGAAGGAAGAGAGGTAGGAAAGGGATTGGAGGTTAAAACAAGATAAAAACAATTATGACACAATGTTATACATAGTGAATCTATTTTTATTTTATTTTTATTTTACTTTTATTTAACTAGTGAGTTAAGAACAAATTCTTAATATCCTCTGAATGAAGACAGGGAAGTGCTCCTACCTGCTGAGAGGTTTTATTGTCCTTCTGCCTGAACTCTCCTTCATCTGCAGCGAGAGATACACAAGTCAGATAACAGCATCTGTGCCTGTCACATACCAAGCCATATTCAGGTAGACCGATGATGGTTCAGTGAACCATGCTTACGTGATAAGTAACCTCATCGACAACCTAGACCTGAAATCTAGGTCTAGGCTTTAGCTCAGCGGGCTAACACAGTCTTGTGGCGTGCGAGACATCAGAGTTTGAACCCAGACAGTTACACTGGTGGTACTTACCTCTAGGGTCGCTGTAGTTCCTACGGAGGATTTTTCTGTTGAGTTTCTTGGTCTCGTCCAGCTCTGTGTCTCTCTCATTACGCCTCTTCAGGTTGTCAACGTGGCTCACCATCAGCTCCACCGCTCGACTCACACGAGCCTCCTACCATACAGAGTACAGCTACATTGAGTATGTATACAGTACGTGTAGGCAGAGTATATAAACATGTACTGAACCACAAAGAATAGCAGCTTCATTCTACTCAAGTCTCAAAGTATCAGTGACGAGTGTGATGATTGTGTCCTTCCCCATTGATTCAGTCATTGGGGTATAATGTGTAGCTGATCCAATCCATAATCAAAGTCTTGAGCTAGATAGACTGTACCAATGAACCATGTCTGTGTGAGAGAGACTACCTGATGTACAGCTCCCAACACCTCTGCTGTGTTGGAGATTCTCTCCACTGTTCCTCCCAGTATATCCAGACACAGCTCTAGTCTCTGGAGGATCTTATTGCGTATACTGTCCAGACACAGAGCCTTTAGAGTCTGACAACACAGTGAGACAAGTCAAAATTCTGTTACAAACACCCTCATATACAATTACACACATTGTATGCTGTAGGCCTCATACACCCCCCCCCCAAAAAAAAAAAAAAAAAGTTGGTCTCAATGTCAGGGACACAGTGCTGCTGACGCTTGTCATAATATTCATTAGAAAAAATAAGATACTAACCCATAGGTACTAACTCATTGGTACTAACTCACACTTTCACTCTGGCTCAAACATAATTTATTATGATTAAGGGTCTCAGAGATTGGTGAGTGGAACAGGCTAGAGGGGAAACGTCCAATACTTCTCTTTCTTCATTGCAGTGACCTCATCCACCCTCCTCCTCCAATACCTCCAGTGTCTCCCGGCCTCTCATCAGCTCCAGCTGGATGTTCTCCTCAGCCAGGTTCCTAGCATGCTCCTCTGCCTGCAGCCTCTGCTTCAGGGTGTACTGGTCACTACGAAAGGCCAGCGCAATCTGGGAGAATGCATTCTGGATAGAATAGAATGGAATAGAACGGAATAGAAGATAATATAGTAGAATAGAATGCAATACAGTAGAATACAAAATAATCTAATAAATTAGAATAGAATTGTATAGATCCTTAATGGGAAACGAAGGTGTTACAGGCTTACCATACAACATCATAAGGGGCGACTGGGGTTGGGGGAATCCGATAGTACGCACAATACCCACACAAGGTGTATCCCTATGATTGCAATGCATCATAACATCATGTTAATGAGAACTACTGACGGATTGCCTTACCTCCACTTGTTCCTCTGACATCTTAGCACTGTGATAGAGGGAGGGAGGGACAGACAGATGAAGAGGGAGAGGGAGAGAGACTCAGAGTAAGAAAGAGAAAGAGAGATGCCCAATGAACCAGCTCAAGACAACCAAACACATTACCAAACACATATCTGGGGCAATTGCAGGACTTGAACACTTTAACAAGTCTGGATTAGGGATGAGACGATCTGTTCTTGATCCTTACCAATATAGTGATGGTTATCGTCAGTCACACAGAGGATAAAACCTCACCTGGTGAAGCCTACGCGATCTATAATACACAGGTCATTCCATGGCGTAACCGGCTGCTGCTCTTCAATGGACTCTATGAATGAAAGACATTCAACGTGTCAAGTTATTCTTCCTAACTGGCCTCTGTATGAAAGACACCAACATGCCAAGTTATTCTTCATGTCAGATCAGAGCCTTGTGGTTCACAGTGATACAACATTAGGATGGTCCCCAATAGATCTGTTGATGTTCAAACTATCATTCATATCACATCACTATTTTTACAACAACACTTGTTTCCATCCTTTTTTACGAAAAGTATTCTTTGATAATTGCACACGTGATATCCGCCCAAAAACAACAATGAAATAATGACTCTGTTATTGCTAGAGAGGGCACACTAAGGTACTATACCTTCCTCACTGTCCTCACTGTCTAGCACGATTAGCATCTTGGTCGGCTGGTCACTTTGTTTAGGTGTCCCCTCATCAGTCTGGAAGAATAGAAACCCTGACTCACTTGGACATTATGAGCCCACTGTATTAGGTACAGTCTGAATCATTAGCAGAGGGTTTGTATAGCCAGAAGAGAGATGGTCTGACTCACCTGAGGGTGCATAGCATGGATCGGCACCATAGCAGCAGAACGATGCTACTGGAGAATGGGGACCAAAGACAACTGCTCCCTGTCCCTTGGACCAAAGCCAAAGTAAGAAAGTAGAATAAATGTCAAATAATCAAGAAGGCAAGAACAAGACTGCATATCTGCATATCACTCTGAAAGAAAAAAAAGAGAGTAGAATTCCTTACCATCTGTCTTACTCGATTGATCTCTTCACTCGCTCTGTCAGTCTCAGAGGACTACACTCAGGACGTCAGTAATCCTATTATGAGATCCTCAGTCAGGGAAGTAGACCAGGATAAGTACAGTACCTATTAGGTGCTACCTAAACCAGCTCAGTGTGTGTGTGTGTGTGTGTGTGTGTGTGTGTGTGTGTGTGTGTGTGTGTGTGTGTGTGTGTGTGTGTGTGTGTGTGTGTGTGTGTGTGTGTGTGTGTGTGTGTGTGTGTGTGTGTGTGTGTGTGTGTGTGTGTGTGTGTGTGTGTGTGTGTGTGTGTGTGTGCGTCATCTCACACCATCACTGCTTAGGCGTGTGTGTGTTGTTACGTAAAAACAAACAATCAGGGCTGTCAGCTGGGGAGCTACAGGAGAGCAAGCAATGAGTGTGGGCATTCCAGCCTGGTCTCATAGACTAACATAGTAAACATAGTAACATAGTAAATGTAAATCCAAGACACTCAAATTAGTATGTTATGTTGTTGGGCAGACAGGCTTTGCCCTGGCTCCACTTCCGATTATGCACATCACACTGGCAACTCTCTTGCTTACCCGTAGCTAACCAGTCACCACCAGCCTTCGAGTAAGTTACATTTTTTCTGGTTAAGAAACACAAGTTGCTTTACGAAATTAAAAATAATAGCAGCATTGAGTTTAATGATAAAACAACAGTCAAGCTATGTTTTTCTCTACCTTGAGTATAGAAAAATAGGCGGTCCTTGATTTTTAAGTCTCGCTCAACCCTTCCACTTTCCCCACTGCAGGTTCTGTAGCAAAACGGCTAGAGAGATTTACCGTTCAAAAGATATGACCCATAATACAGGCGCTATGTTTTTTTCTTTCTATCATGCATTAGAAGGCCGAATTTTACATTCATAAAGCATATGCGGACCGGACCGTTGACTGACATTGTTCGGTCATGTTACCTCATTAGCAAGCTATAGCTAACAACCTGGGGAGTGTTCAGTAGGATGCAATGTCTTGAAACGTTCAGATAGATATATGCTATGTAAAACAAACATGCCTCTCTGACATGTAGAGTAAGGAGTAACGTTGGCTCCATTCATGGAATTTCTATATGCAACATTCGAGAACGTTTTGCAACGAACGTGGCCCCTTTAACATTACCATTTGTCGGCACAGAAAGAAAGGAAAAGGGATACCAAACAATTTATTGACTAAATTCCTCTTGCCACTACAATATATCCGACTGTGTAAATAACTTTATTTTGAGTTAATGTGGACCCAGTGACTGAGTCATGGACCAGGACTCGAGCACTTCTGCCATAGTTACTTGTGACTCGACCATTGGTGACTCGGACACGAGCACAGGGGACTCAAGGTTTAGTGACTGACACCTCTCCCTCTCTCTTTGTGCAAAGGTGTCATAAAGGCAAAGTGTGGCTACTTTGAAGAATCTCAAATATAAAATAGATTTAGCTTGTTTAACACTTTTTTTGGCTTACTACATGATTCCATGTGGAATTTCATAGTTTTGATGTCTTCACTATTAATCTACAATGTAGAAACTAGTAAAAATAAAGAAAAACCCTGGAATGAGTAGGTGTGACCAAACTTTTGACTGGTACTGTATGTCTATATACATACAGTATATACAGAAGTTTATTAGGTATACCACCCCAATCACAAAAAGGGTTTTCTCCTACAGACAGTGAGTCACGTGGAAGTGACTTGCTATATAAAGCAGGCAAACGGGCATCGAGGCATTCAGTTACTGTTCGATTGAAATGTGCAAATCGAGTGACCTAAGAGACTTTGAGCGTGGTATGATCGTCGGTGCCAGGCGTGCAGGTTCCAGTATCTCAGAAACGTCTGGCCTTCTGGGCTTTTCACGGACGACAGTGTGTAGGGTTTACCGAGAATGGGTCGACAAACAAAAAACACAGTCAGTGGCAGTCCTGAGATCAAAAACAGCTCATTGATGATAGGTTGAAGGAAAATGGCAAGAATCAGGCAAGCTAACAGGCGGGCCACAAACAGGCCAATAACTGTGCAGTACAACAGTGGTGAGCAGAATGGCATCTCGGAATGCACAACTCGGCAGTCCTTGTCACGGATGGGCTATTGCAACAGACAAACACACCGGGTTCTACTCATAGCTAAAAACAATAAGAAGCAGCTCCAGTGGGCACGTGATCACACTGGACAATTGAGTACTGGAAAAACATTGCCTTGTCCCACGAATCCTGGTTCCTGTTGCGTCATGCTGGTGGCAGAATCAGGATTTGGCGTAAGCAGCATGAGTCCATGGCCCCATCCTATTTGGTGTCAACGGTACAGGCTGGGTGGTGTAACACCAATTGAGCAATGTTTCCATGCCCCAAAGAATTCAGGTTGTTCTGAAGGCTAAGGGGGTCTGACCCGTTTCTAGATTGGTGTACCTAATAAAAATTACAGAGAACCGAGGCAGGTAGGCCTGGAGTAGGGATTTTATAGCGACGTTACAGCTGTGACTAGACAGTGTGAGGCGGGTTCAGAGAGGGAAAAGACATGCCAGGGGAAACAGTATGGGAGAAGTAGTCTGACACAGGAGGGACAGCACCTCAAACATAGAGGATGTGTACTCCGATGATGCGCAGACCAACTGGCAAGTGTCTTCACTGATATTTTCAACCTGTCCCTGACTGAGTCTGTAATACCAACATGTTTCAAGCAGACCACCATAGTCTCTGTGCTTCGAAAGGCTGGTCAAGGCTCACATCAACACCATTATCCTAGAAACCCTAGACCCACTCCAATTTGCATACCACCCCAATAGATCCACAGAAGAATCTCTATTGCTCTCAACACTGCCCTTTCTCATCTGGACAAAAGGAACACCTATGTGAGAATGCTATTCATTGACTACAGCTCAGCGTTCAACACCATAGTGCCCTCAAAGCTCATCACTAAGCTAAGGACCCTGGGACTAAACACCTCCCTCTGCAACTGGGTCCTGGACTTCCTGACACCCGCCCCCAGATGGTAAGGGTAGGTAACAACACATCCGCCACGCTGATCCTCAACACCGGTGCCCCTCTGGGGTGCGTGCTCAGTCCGCTCCTGTACTCCCTGTTCACCCATGACTGCAAGGCCAAACACGACTCCAACACCATCATCAAGTTTGCCGATGATGCAAGAGTGGTAGGCCTGATCACCGACAACGACGAGACAGCCTATAGGGAGGAGCTCAGAGACCTGGCCGTGTGGTGCCAGGACAACAACCTCTCTCAACGTGATCAAGACAAAGGAGATGATTGTGGACTACAGGAAAAGGAGGACCGATCATGCCCCCATTCTCATCAACGGGGCTGTAGTGGAACAGGTTGAGACCTTCAAGTTCCTTGGTGTCCACATAACCAACAAACTATCATGGTCCAAACACACTAAGACAGTCATGAAGAGCGCACGACAAAACCTATTCCCCCTCAGGAGACTGAATGATTTGGCATGGGTCCTCAAATCCTCAAAAGTTTCTACAGCTGCACCATCGAGAGGATCCTGACTGGTTGCATCACTGCCTGGTATGGCAACTGCTCGGCCTCCGACTGCAAGGCACTTCAGAGGGTAGTGCGTATGGCCGAGTATATCACTGGGGCCAAACTACCTGCCATCCAGGACCTCTATACCAGGCGGTGTTAGAGGTAGGCCCTAACAATTGGCAAAGACTCCAGCCACCCTAGTCATCAACAGATTCTACCCCCAAGCCAAAAGATTCCTGAACAGCTAACCAAAGCACTACCCAGACCCTTCTTTTACGCTGCTGCTACTCTCTGTTTATTATCTATGCATAATCACTTTAACTACCTACAATTACAATTACCTCAATTACCTCGACTAACCGGTGCACCCGCACATTGACTCTGTACCGGTACCCCCTGTATATAGACTCGCTATTGTTATTTTACTGCTGCTGTTTAATTATTTGTTACTTTTATTTTATTTATTTTTCTTAAAACTGCATTGTTGCTTAAGGGTTTATAAGGAAGCATTTCACTGTAAGATCTACCTGTTGTATTCAGCGCATGTAACAAATAGAATTGGATTGGATTGGATTTGAGACATACAGTAAATATTCACTGGTACCCCCTTCTCTGTTTTGTCTTTTTTCTAACTGCTGTTTAGTCTGCCGTTGTTTTGATCTCTGGTTGTTTGTGTTTTATTGTAAAGCAACTTTAGGTCCTTGAAAAGGTCCCATGTATTATTATTATTATATACATATTTGGCATCAGCCAATGTGATTTGAGGTGCAGTCCAAAAACCAGTGGAACAGTCGAAATTACAGGTGCAACTCTCTCAGACACAATTACACATCTGTAGATTGTATTAGTTCAGAGTTTAAAACATGACATTTTGCCAGCCATTGGCCTTCATCAGAAAAACGTCTTAAGCCTGACATGCAGCTATGAGGCGAACTCCGCTCGACACCCCATGTTGAATGAACTGTGAGGTGAGGAACATGACCTTTCTCATTGGAAGTGGTTGCTGTGTGTGGTTGCTGTGCTGTGACTGAGATCAGGAGTGGGCGCCAGCAGCCAGCTACACAGCTGAGGTAAGGCCTTAAAAAACAAATGCATGGTTTATGAACTAAGAAAATTCTATCAACTTCAGTTAATCCGTGATTTCTATTTCCTACGATAATAGAATTCTGATGTGACTGAATATAGCCTACAACACTGTAATGCCCTTTAGTTCTCTCACCTTTATATGCTCAGGCAGGGCATCGCATGGACTCACTGCTACTGCTGGCTTCTGTGATGAGATTGTCGACTCGAACTATCTGGCCTTTCAAACCCTCCATTCCTACTGCCGACCCCACACTGCTGCTACAGCTCCTCTCGGTCTCTACAGCAGGGAAGAGACTCATCTTCCTCTTACTCTGCTGTCCAGAGACCCCCTCAGGTTTCGAGTCCAGAGCCACACAGCTGCTATTGCTCTGTGCAACCACCAACTCTAGCCCACTCTGTGAGGGTGGTTGTGGATCTATTGGTCCACCATCCTATTGCTTTAACACCACCCCTCAGAAGCTTGCATAGTCCCCTCAGTCTGTCTCTTCACTGGGGTGTGATGAGGGGCCAGGGACTCCCAGGAGCTGGACAATCAGAGCAGACTCCCCCTGCCGGAGACATTCTAGCAGAAGGAGAATACTGGTCCTGTAAAGCACGAGGTGGAGGAAGGATAAAAGGCTCAGTTGGAAGGCGACTGGTTTGCTGAGGAGAAGACCATAGCCAAGGGTGATTGTTCGTTGTGAATGTAAAACAGTATACTATAGTTTTGTGTACAGCTACAATGAAAATATTAGCTATAGGCCAACTCAATGCTTTTCACATATGTGCATTAAGATTTAGTGGAACAAACTGACATGTAATTTCTCCAGTGGTGTAAAAGTATTTTTACTTAAGTAGTTTTTGGGGGATATCTGTACTTTACTGTTAATATTTGACTACTTTTACTTCACTACATTCCAAAAGAAAACAATGTACTTTTTACTCCATACATTTTCCCTGACACCCAAAAGTACTGGTTACATTTTGAATGGCTAGCAGGACAGGGAAAAGCTCCAATTCATGCACTTATGAGGACAACCCTTGTCATCCCTACTGCCTCTGATCTGTCTGACTCACTAAACAAATGCTTTGTTTGTAAATTGTCTGAGTGATGTTGTGACCCTGGCAGTCCATAATTATTTTTATTTTTTTTAGATGCCAAATGGTTTGCTTAATATAGGGAATTTGAAATTCTGTACTTTTACTAAATACATTGACTTTCTTTACATAAGTATATTTAAAACCAAATATTTTTACTCTAGTATTGTGTGATTTTCACGAGTCATTTTCTATTAAGGCATTACTTTTACTCAAGTATGACAATTGGTAACTTTTAACGTTATTTCTCCAATTTCCAATCATTTCGGCATATTTCTGCCTGGCAAAGTGTCGAGACAAGTGTGGATGCAGCGGTCCGGGTCTGACCGTCACCGGAACACCCACAGAGCCTGGAGGGCACCGGTAGCCCCCCATGAAGAGAGCAACAACCAAGAGCATCCATCAAACCCTTGCTGGCTGGAGCTACATAACCATTTAACTGTATGTATTAGAAGTGATTCACTCTTTCGTAATCCAAAACACTTGAAAACGTGCAAGTTAACACCAAGCTGTTTTGATGACAACCACTATAGGATTGTGGCTTTAGTATGAAAAGGTTAAAACAATCAACCCAATGACCAAGTGTGACATGAAGCCAGCAATGGCTGTATTTAGACAGGCAGCCTAATAGGGATGTTGTTTTTACCAATTCACATCTTTTCAAAATCAGATCGGTCAAAACATCAAATTTGGGCTGCTTGTGTAAACAAACTCTTGGCTTCAAGTCAAGTTTGGTTACTGGTGTTCAACATTCATACTGAAGGCAAAACAGTATATACAGTGGTAGTCATCAAACCCCGAAGCAGGTTAGACAGAATGAGCAAAATCAATTAATAAAAACAGGCAAACTGTGAAACTATGTTTTATTCTCTTTTCTGTGCGTGCAAATACAAACAGGTTAGAAGTAATAAAAATCAGACATTAGGGTCTTCAATCAGCATGTCAACAGGAGTGTCATGCCCTGTCAACAGTACAGTAAAGCATCTCAAGTACAGTGGAGACTGCTGAGGGGAGAATGGCTCATAATGGCTAAAATGGAATGGTTTTCATATGTTTGATACCATTCCCACACATTATTATGAGCAGTCCTCTCCTCGGCAGCCTCCACTCTCAAGTATATTAGACAGGTGACAAATAGCAGGGCAGGGCAAGGTATTGCCCGGAGGCATGGCAAGATTTGTATGCTATAGGAGTATTTGCCATATCTTAGGTCAAGGCAAAACATACTTCCAATTTAGACATAAAATATATAAACTACACATTCTAAAAAATAAAAAATAAATCTCACTTTCTAAATGGTGCAAAATGGCAAGTAACACTTTTTTACATATTTTTTTTTTAAACCGGACCAACCAATGGAACAGAGGGCAATCCAAAGCAGAGCACCATATCAATTGACCAACTAATCAACTAACCCAGCATCTACTTGCAATGAACCAATGCCGTCAACAGCAAGAGAAGAACCAATCTTCCTGTCTAACAACCAGCCCTGGATCCAACCAAAAGGTTAACGGTTTGTTAGGACTGTTCATAGCAAGTGTGGGAGTCTTAACAATCCTAGTAAGCGAACCAGTGGTAATCCTAGCCTTCGGTACAGTTCTTCAAGCAACAGGTCTGCAAGTGCTGGGCCTATACCTCAAACAATTATTTTGCCCACCAGGAGAGCAGATATATGCAGCATATTTAGGGACTTTAGTTCTGAGAGACAGTGAGTGAATAAATGGCAGTCTTCTTTAATTGGGTTAGAGTAGATGACCTAGCCAACCATTGCATAACAAATTCTTGGAGCAGGGTGGTGCTCAGAATAGGTCATAATCGTCATATTCACTCAGGTACAAGGGGAACTCATCGTCATCCTCATCATCCAGCAAGTCATCCAGCAGAGTCATAGCAATGACATAGTCAAGAAGTTGTAGGCTGCCCAAGTCATCCAGACTCATTGCATGGTGCTATTGGAAAAGAGCAAAAAAAAAAAACTTCTGCAATTTAGAAATGCATTGAGTGGTCACAATATCAAATGTCTGTTCCCGTTTACATGTATCCATGTTAAAATGTGTGTGAAGCAAAAGCGATGCCAAATATTTACAGAATGTGCTGATCTGCGTCGGCGAGGTGGTCGGTAGCCATGAGGCAGGTCATGCCAATAGAGACACTCAGTCTTGAAGGGACAGCATCCATGACGCATGAAGAAACTACATCTTCTTTTACTGGAAAAAAACAGGGATGTGACCAGGACAACAGAATCAGAATTTTGGCTAGGGGACAGAGGCATTTCAATAACACGAATGGAGGAATTCTTGCCAATATCCCAGAAAGAGCACTATTTGACAATTCTAGACAGAATGACAAAAGCTAACCTGCATTTCGCTTTGAAGTTACGGATAAGGGTTTCCTTTGGTTGTCCCTCCACCCAGTACTTGTTAGGGACGTAAAACGCGGACTTCACTCTGCACTGTGGGCAGCTCCTTTGGAAAAGAAGACAAATGTTTAGCCCTTCCAGGCAAGTGAAAAAATAAACAGAACAAACTTTTTTTTTTTTATAAATACTGCCATAAACTATGCTGCCCTGCCATCTTACTTTATAACTTCTTCATGGAAGTTTTTGGTTTTCCTCCAGGTGACAATGCAGCTCAGGCAGAAAGGATGGCTGCAGTTGGGAAGGATGCCAAAGCGCCTCTCCTCAGCACTGGTCTTCTCATACACAGTCTCCATGCAGATGCCACAGGTCACATCTTTACTTTGGTTGAAGGATTCCGTATGCTCCTGGGCCGTCTGGAAGGCAGCAGTGGCACCATGCTCTGCTGCTACCGCCAGGGAGGAAGGCTCCTGCTAACAACAAATGTAACAGGCTTCATTGTGCTGCTTAGCAGTATTACTTCCGCGCTCAACATCCTAACCAGTAGGTGAACTTGTGTGTTGGCGAGGCACAGGGCACATGGTCGCTCTGCTTGACAATATATTAACCAACTGCGCCACCGAAAACAATCCAATTCAGCAGCAGTGACCTTTCAAGCTGTGGCACAAGCATCTAGGACAAACTTGAATCCCTTAAACAAAGAACAAATACTAAATATTTCCATGTGCTATCTGGGTATATTCTACATCTCGACTTTGAGATTGCATTAGAAAAAAATCCTTGAGGTAGCAGAGAAAGTAACCTAATTTCCATAACAATGACAAACCTGCTGATTGACGAGAGGCCTCCATTCGCCTGCTTGAGCCGACAGTGTGCTGGATGGAACTGTAGTTTGGGCCGATGTCTCAGGACACTGTTGGACTGAAGCTTGGGGCTCTGGGACATGAGCATGTGATGACTCCGCTGAAAATAAAGGGACATTAGTAGTACTTGGTTGTAACACACACAAACTCAACAAAACAAGAAACGTCCCTTTTCCAGGACCCTGTCTTTCAAAGATATTTTGTAAAAATCCAAATAACTTCACAGATCTTCATTGTAAAGGGTTTCCCATGCTTGTTCAATGAACCATAAACTAATGAACATGCACCTGTGGAATGGTCGTTAAGACACTAACAGCTTACAGAAGGTAGGCAATTAAGGTCACAGTTATGAAAACGTAGGACACTAAAGATGCCCTTCTTACTAACTCTGAAAAACACCAAAAGAAAGATGCCCAGGGGTCCTGCTCATCTGCGTGAACATGCCTTAGGCATGCTGCAAGGAGGCATGAGGACTGCAGATGTGGCCAGAGCAATAAATTGCAATGTGGGTACTGTGAAACACCTAAGACAGCGCTACAGGGAAACAGGAGGGGCAGCTGATCGTCCTCACAGTGGCAGACCACGTGTAACACCTGCACAGGTTTGGTACAGCCAAACATAACACCTGTAGGACAAGTACATGTCGGCAACAACAACTGCCCGAGTTACACCAGGAATGCACAATCCCTCCATCAGTGATCAGACTGTCCGCAATAGGCTGAGAGAGGCTGGACTGAGTGCTGGTAGGCCCGTTGTACGGCAGGTCCTCACCAGAAACGTCGCCCATGGTTACGTCGCCCATGGTCGCTGGACCAGACAGGACTGGCAAAAACTGATGAGTCGCGGTTGTGTCTCACCAGGGGTGATGGTCAGATTTGCGTTTATTGTCAGAGGAATGAGCATTATACCGAGACCTGTTCTCTAAAGCGGGAACGATTTGGAGGTGGAGAGACTGTCATGGTCTGGGGTGGTGTGTCACAGCACCATCGGATTGAGGCTGTCATTGCAGGCAATCTCAACGCTGTGCTTTACAGGGAAGACATCCTCCTCCCTCATGTGGTACCCTTCCTGCAGGCTCATCCTGACATGACAATGCCACCAGCCATACTGCTCGTTCTGTGCTCGATTTCCTGCAAGACAGGAATGTCAGTGTCCTGCCATGGCCAGCGAAGAGCCCAGATCTCAATCCCATTGAGCACGTCTGGGACCTGTTGGATCGGAGGGTGGGGGCTAGGGCCTTTCCCCCCAGAAATGTCCGGGAACTTGCAGGTGCCTCGGTGGAAGAGTGGGGTAACATCTCACAGCAAGAACTGGCAAATCTGGTGCAGTCCATGAGGATGAGATGCTGCATTAAGTACTGCAGTGCTGGTGGCCACACCAGATACTGACTTAATTTTGACCCCTCCCTTTGTTCAGGGACACATTATTCAAGTTCTGTTAGTCACATGTCTGTGGAACTTGTTCAGTTTATGTCTGTTGTTGAATAGTGTTCTGTTCATACAAATATTTACCCATGTTAAGTTTGCTGAAAATAAACGCAGTTGACGTTTCTTTTTTTGAGTTCACATAGTCAAATTCCTCTGTACAGTGCTACAATACAGCATCCTAGTCCCAGATCAATTTGAGCAACCTTTCTAACCCCTACGGTCATTGTAATGCCAAACATTTGAGTTTGCAAGACTGGACAAACAGATCAGGAACCAGGTCAACAGTATACCCCGATACCAGGGTAAAACCTAGGTAAGGGGTCCAATTGAGGTCATACCCCGTCGGTGCGGTAAAGTTTGCGATGAACCTTCGGCTACATCCTCTTCTGTGATATCAGTGTTCTGACGGCCAAAGTTGTGCTGGAGGTGTGCTACATAGGTCTGCATGGACTCTGCGCCCCGACGTCCTTGGTTGTAGAAGCCCTGTGCCTGCAGTAGAGATGGCTCTGATCCTCTACGTTCTGGTAGTGCATGGCCAACCCACGGGGTGTGAACCACAGGTGCTGAACCCCTCCTACTCAACCCCGCACTGGCTGCCTCAGGATCAGCGATGTGGAGATATCTGTAGAAAAACATAATTAAATGACTCAGAAAGTAGGCAGTGTAAAGGTTTATACGGTAGTCTGATTAGTAAGTCAGGTCATTATGAATGTAATGTCTCACCTGCAGCCATCTCCAAACCAGCATCCACCTTTCTGGAAGTACCTGCATATTTGGGATGTCGGCGGCAACACTGATGGCAACTCGTGTAGATAATGACAGCGCGAACCGAATCTGCATGAACCGTTCAAGAATTGCCTGTAAAACAGATGTCATGGAACCATCACATTCACTGTAGATTTGAGACTCGGCATACAAAAAAAGAAATAACCTGTCAAGACTGCAAGACAAGCTCATGCTCTTCTCGATGTGGGTGTGTAGTGACCGGGGTTCGAACCCTTTTAACCGAACATGTTAGTTACGCGTTAGCTAGCTAGTTAGCAACAAGATGGCAATGAAGTCCATAGCAACGACATCTCAAAAGTGTAGTTATAACGATTTCCAATTAACGTCAAATCAATAACTGCCCTTAACAGAGTCATTATGATTTAGTCGTACAAGAACTGGTGTGCGCTAAAACCGGATGTAAACATCATTGCAACAGATCAAGACACGCCTAGTGCGCGTTAGGTTAATCGAAGACTAAACATTTTTTTTCAGAATAGATGGGCTGTGTTTGCGAAACCCGACCCAGTTCTCAAACCAAAAAAAAAAACATACCTGCAAATCCTTCTATTAATTGAAGGACGTTCATAAGAGTCATGGTACGGAAACCCATATTGTTCCATTATTGCTTGTCAAATAAAAGTCGTCTTTGTTTTTCAAGACCAGACTACAGCAAATGGCACACAAGCGGTTAACATACTACGTCACATACACCATGCCTCGTGCTCCACCACAACTTCACTTTTGTTCATGTTATTCAAATATAACAAGTCGGCAAACAAGTCAAGACCTGTGCAGCAGCCAACGACAAAAAAAGTGCCCTGTGCAGCAGAACATTTTCAGAGGAAGATGAATTGTAGGCCTATTACTGAACAAATGAATTGCATTTAGTCACACAGTTCTTTCAAACAAATCGCATTCAAGGCCATATGAAACAAGTTAATTTTGGGATGCATACCTACAAGTCACACCACTACGAAAATGAGACGATTGCCCTATATCTGACTCCATTTTGTGGCCTGCGTCTTGTTGATGTTATTACCCCCACTCAAAAACACCAGCTATAAACTTTTCAGCAAAATAGAAAGTGGGCGTTACTTTCCCATCTATCCAATTAGGAAAGGAACCAATGGGGGATTCGATTAATCTGGCCCGGGTAGACGTGTTTTGCACCGGGAGAAGGAATCGGGCAGCTTCATGTCGTGAGCCAGGTGCCCGTTCAAAGTCCACTGCGAAGTCGGCTCAAATCATAAGTGACGTAATTCGTACGTGAGTAATGAGTACGATTCTGTTTTCATATGCAACATCGATAGCTTTTCAAAATATGTATCTGCCTTCCCGATGAAAACTAGTTTGAAACTGCAAACACATTTTAAATTGAAAAGAGAGGTATGGTCCTGGACGATGCGCCATGCTGCCTTGTTGACATGACCAAGCAGCGCAGATCATTGATCATTTGAGAATGGCGTTCCTTCCTCACCGCTTTTCCCGTTCACGTCACGGGTAATAGCCGGCACCCTGTAGCTCAGCATAATCGAATCCGCATATTGAAAAGCCATGATCAAACATCACATCCGACCAATAGGAACACCACCCTAATTAAGCATAAATGTTTGTCTCATTAAAATATTGCATATGATAATTTACTGGAATGTACTCTTTGAGATTACCTTTGTAATAAAAAGCAGTATATCAAATACATATTAAATACAAAAAAGAGACACAATCATGTACAAAAAGTATTAAAGTGCTGCAACTTGTATCTGTTCATTATTTGGGCAAGTCACAAAAATAACGGTTGCCTTCACAGAGTTTTTGCCATTCTGATATCTTGAAAAACTGTTTCAACTGGAGATAGAATATTTTATTGTTCCCAATTTATCTCATGTGCCTCTCTTACCAAAATTTGACCCCACAAAAGGACACTCCCATATAGACTGATAAAACTTAAACTTACTTTTGGGGGAAATGTTGTGAATACATACAATATACATTAGCTACATATACTGCAATTGGAAAACATTTTAGTCTCAATTTATGTACAATGTACTTCCAGTATGCAGAGCGTTCATAGGTGTCACCAATTTCATGAGGTAGTTGAGTTCTACAACTTTACATAAAACACTTTTTATTTGCTATTTTGCATTTATTAAAGTCCCAACCCCAGAGAGTGCAGACCTAGAAACAATAATGAAATTGTAGATAGAATACATAAAATCCCTGAAAAAGTAGTTTGCTCAGTGTTGTACATTATAGTCCTGAGTGGATGCCTTGTTCAAAGGTGTGATTTTGGTCTTGATATTCATCTCTCATCATTCAAATGTATCATGCCAGACATATCTTTAATCCACAAAGCAGCCACGTTGTCTGTCCTGAGTCGTGGTAAGATAGGCAGGCACCACTACAGTACATGTACCAGTAACGTAAGTAATACACTAAGGTTTAAGGACTGGTCCTTTGCTGGTTCTCCATTCATCAAGATTAGATACAGAATCACACCTCTCAAAGTAAAATGCCAAACTCATCTAGAAAATATTACTTCAGTATTTTAGAAAAAATGTTGGGGGTAGTCACATTTCACAGTGGTACCTGTCCATAACCGATGATCACTCAAAGATGACAGCCTTAAAAACCTACGTAAGACTTTGTGTCATTAGTTGTCATAATTATCTATTCATTTATAATTTGTGTACCCAGGTATATTATAACATTACAACTCACCACTTAGGTACCTTGGATAAACCAAAGAGCACACATCTGTACAATCTAACAAAATTACCACCATTATTCTGGTGAACATTATTCATTAACTTTTTTTTATTCCCTAACTACAATTCAATTCCCTAAAACAATTGCTCTACTGCTAACAGTACCAGTAGTGTATGAAACGATTCTGAGAGAAATATGAAAATGTTTGCAAATATTCAGTTGAATACAGTATAACCAAGGAAAGGTAGAGGCTCAAGTTTATGTTAATAACTAGTTTTTCGAACTCTAACACTATCCATATTGATTAACATCCGTTTCCTGTTTTCCTTTTGACCTGCACCATTCCGTTTTCCTTTTGACCTGCACCATCCCGTTTTCCTTTTGACCTGCACCATGTTGTTAAGCAACTTCCATATAGTCTCTTTAGAACTTATAAATACTTTGTAACCTGAATAAACAATTTCCTTAACAGCAAACCTCCAAATGCATTCATGAGACGACAAAATTTTACTCAATATGAAGTGAAACCTGTTAAAAAAAGGTTTGTCAGGTTTTGGCAACAGACTCAATTAGGGTAGTAGTACCCATTCACAACATTACTCTGGAAGAAGAGGTCTACATAATTGGTCTCGTACCTCCATTAGTGTTAGTGTTACCTCCATTAGCGAAATCCCTACAGCAGCACCTACTCATTCATGGGTTTTTCTTTAATTGTACTATTTTCTACATTGTAGAATAATAGTGAAGATATCAAAACTATGAAATAACACATGGAATCATGTAGTAACCAAAAAAGTGTAGTGTATGAAATGATAAATCAAATAATATTTTATATTCTTCTAATTAGCCACCGTTTGCTATGATGACAGCTTTGCACTCTTGGCATTATCTCAAACAGCTTCATGAGGAATGCTTTTCCAACAGTCTTGAAGGAGTTTCCACATATGCTGAGCACTTGTTGGCTGCTTTTCCTTCACTCTGCAATCCATCTCATCCCAAACCATCTCAATTTGGTTGAGGTCGGGGGACTGTGGAAGCCAGGTCATCTGATGCAGCACTCCATCACTCTCCTCCTAGGTCAAAAAGCCCTTACACAGCCTGGAGGTGTGTTTTGGGTCATTGTCCTGTTGAAAACAAATGATAGTCCCACTAAGCCCAAACCAGATGGGATGGCATATCACTGCATAATGCTTCGGTTGCCATGCTGGTTAAGTGGGCCCTGAATTCTAAATAAATCACTGAGCACCCAGCAAAGCACCCTCACACCACCACCTCCATGCTTCACGGTTGGAACCACACATGTGGAGCTCATCCGTTCACCTACTCCACGTCTCACAAAGACATGGCGTTTGAAACCAAAAGGACAGATTTCCACCAGTCTAATGTCCATTGCTCGTGTTCTTGCCCCAAGAAAGTATCTTCTTCTTATTGGTATCCTTTAGAAGTGGTTTCTTTGCAGCAATTCGGCCATGAAGGCCTGATTCACACAGTCTGAACAGTTGATGTTGAGATGTGTCTGTTACTTAAAGCATTTATTTGGTCTGCAATCTGAGGTGCAGTTAACTCTAATGAACTACTCTGCACTTGAAGAAACATTCAAAGCTCTTGAAATTTTCCAGATTGACTGACCTTTTATTTACCTGTATTTAACTAGGCAAGTCAGTTAAGAACAAATTCTTATTTTCAACGACGGCCTAGGAACAGTGGGTTAACTGCCTGTTCAAGGTCAGAACGACAGACTTGTACCTTGTCAGCTCGGGGGTTTGAACTTGCAACCTTCCGGTTACTAGTCCAACTCTCTAACCACTACGCTACCCTGCCACCTTCATGTCTTAAAGTAATGATGGACTGTTGTTTCGCTTATTTGAGCTGTTCTTGCCACTCCTACTTTGTCACAACACAACTGATTAGCTAAAACGCATTAAGGAAAGAAATTCCACAAATTAACTTTTAACAAGGCACGCCTGTTAATTGCAATGTATTCCAGGTGAATACCTCATGAAGCTGTTTGAGAGAATGCAAAGAGTGTGCAACGCTGTCAAAGGGTGGCTACTTTGAAGAATCTCAAATTTAAAACATATTTTGATTTGTTTAACACTTTTTTGGTTACTACATGATTCCATGTGTTATTTCATAGTTTTGATGTCTAAACTATTATTCTACAATATAGAAAATAGTACAAATAAAGAAAACCTTGGAATGAGTAGGTGTGTCCAAACATTTGATTGGTATTGTACATTAATATATACATAACATCATTATGTAAACATATTGCTGTCAACAACAGTCAGTATTTGCTCTAAGGGGACACTATTTCCTTTATCAGGGTTTGCTCTAAGGGGACAATAAAGTATTGAATTGAACAGTGTGGCTTTGCTTATGAGGAGGACTAGTACATTAATGTCTTTATAGATCTCCTACAGTAGAGAGTGCAGCAAGGTACGGTCCGATCCTGTTAAATCTGGTTTAGTCCAATTCCTGTAGGAGCAGATGCAGCAAAGTCTAGCCCGAGTTGGTCCGGTTTAGGCCACTGTGTCCAGTCATGTTCTTGTTGAGCTCATGCAGTAGTAGCAGGAGCAATGAGGTCTCAGACTCGGGGTGTGTCCGAAATGACAACCTATTCCTTATGTTGTGCACTACTTTTGAGGAGACGAGTACATGTCCTTGTAGAAATCCTGAACTAGCAGAAGTCCCAGTCCAGTTCAGTCTGGTTTAGCCCAGTCAGTACATGTTCAGTCTGGTTTAGTCCAGTCAGTACATGTCCTTATAGATCTCCTGTAGTAGAGGGTGCAGAGAGGTCTCCGACTCTGTCTTCTTGATCTTCTGCACCAGCAGGGCGTTCTCTGTGACAAGCTGTCTGAGGTCGGCCATCTTGTTCAGCAACTTGGGGAAGAGGTAGAGGGAGTCCTGGTGGTTGGCCTGCAGGTGCTGGTCCAAGGCCTGGAGAATACCGTCCTGACTCTGTTCGACCTGCTTCACGTTCATTAGCCCTGGGCGGTCTGCAGATAGATCGAGAATAGTTAGATGGGTAGACCACAGACGTGACAGAGCTGCCAACTCACAGCACAACCTCACTAAAAGCTTTACGTGACTCCACGCATCCTTTCTCCTCACCTTCTCAACCATATTGGACCATATCTTATTCTCCAATGTGTTTTGCGAAAGAGGTGAGGAGAGAGGATATCAGGAATCGAGGGAAAGATGAATTGAGAAAGAGCTCCCCCTCAACTCCAGACAGGATAATAGCGGCTACGAACAACATTAGAGCCAGGGTTATTTGGGGAGAACAGTACTAATGTCAGAGTTACTGTGATACTACTAGTACAAAAGTATACCATACCTCCACACAGGATGATAATGGCCACAAACAGAGCCAGGTCACTGTCATCCAGCTCCAGAGCATTGAACTTCACAGCAAACTCAAACTTGGGCTCCATGATCTCACTGAAGGGTTTACGGAGGCTCCTCAGGAACTCCCGGGTCACAAAGCCCTTCCCGTTGGCCACCAGGAGGCCATCTTTGTTCATGAGGGAGGGCAGCATGGCGAAGATGGCCTCGTGGACGCCATATTTCAGTAGTGTCACCTGATGGAAGCAGGCAGGTAAATAGGGGAGAAAATAGAATTCAACACCAAAGTAAAAGTGCCATTAACAGCAGTTTGAACAGTTGACAAAAGAAAATGCATGAGGATTTCATCGTATAACTATGGGAGATATTTCTACATTACTGTCAGTACATTTCACTGAGTGTGACAAGAAATTAAGTTGACAATCAATAAGTGAAAAGACAAGGTTGCTTTTTTTAGTTTTTCCCCCCAACATAACATAGGTACAACATATCCCCTTTTTGTATGGGACACTTTTAAAATGTGCCTTGAGAGGCCTTGCAATTCAGTACTCATCTATACAACAAAAGCAATTTAGATCAAGAGTCCATATTAACAAAGGTAATTGAAGGACTAACAGTACAGGTAGATAGCAATAAAAACTGTACCAGAGGCACAGAGTAAATGAGAGGAAAAACAAAAAGAACTGGAGGAACTTATTCAAGAAAGATCCAGTGTAATATATTATAAAAATAGAGCGAACTGGATAGAATATGGGGAAAAATGCACCAAATGATATTTAAAAGAAATCTTCAACATAGAAATGCTACCATTTTTCCAAATTTAAACTTCTTACAAGTGGAGTCACGCATGATACACCGAATGATATTTTGAAAGAGGAAGTACTTCAAGAATGTTTTCATTTCAGTCTCCTCCATCTCCACTAACCGAAGCTAATTATAATATTTTCTCCCCAATTAATAATTTCAAATGAACATCTGTACAGAAAGACTCATGTGAAGGCCAAATTAGAGAAGGAACTTCTTGATGCAATTAAAGCTTTAAGGCTGGGAAAACTCCAGAGGACCATTATTAGCATGTTTTAACAACTCCTATATAAACGGTAGATTATCAGACACACAACAAGAAGGTCTGATTTCATTATTACTAAAACAGGATCCAAATTGTATATATAAAGATCCAGTCCATTAAAAAAATTGGAGGCCTCATAGTTGTGATGC